>NW_024737068.1:7846952-7921952 GCF_018991925.1 Homarus americanus
TTTTGGAAAATTTTGAAGAATTCTAATGGAAAATTGCAGAAAATTTACTGGAAAAATTGAAGAATTTTGAAAGACCTAAAGTACTGGAAAATTCGAAAAAATTACAAATTTTTCGAAATTTTTGGAAAAATTTTGGAAAATTTTTGGAAAATTTTGGAAAATTTTCGAAATTTTCAAATTACAATTTTGGAAAAATTTTCAAAATTTTTGAAAATTTTTGGAAAATTTTCGAAATTTTCGAAAAATTTTCTCCAAAATTTACCTCGAGGATTTTCAAGATTTTCAAGGATTTTTCAAGATTTTCCAGGTTACTAAAAGGATTTTCAAAGGTTTTCAAGTTTTTCGAGGATTTTCGAGGTTGCTTCAAGGATTACCTCAAGGTTTTTCGAAGGATTTTCCCAAGGTTACTTTCAAGGATTTTCCCAAGGTTTTAAGATTTTCGAGAGGTTACTCAAGGTTACCAGGACCTCCAAAGGTTACTCCAGGTTACTCGAAGGTTTTCCAAGGTACCTCAAGGTTACTCCCAGGTTCAAGGTTGCTCCAGGATTTTCCAGGTGCTCTAGGTTACTCAAATTTTTGGAAGAATTTTTTGGATAATTGGAAAAGTTCTCGAGATTATTCAAGGTTTCGAGGTTTCAGGGCTTTCCCGGAATTTTCAAGGTGTTCCAAGGTTACCAAGAGTTATCCAAAATTTTTGAAGAATTTTTGGAAATTTTGGAAAAATCTGAAGGACTCCTGGAAGAACCCTGGAAAGAACCTGGAGAATTTCGAAATTTTCAAGAATACCTCGAGAATTTTCCAGAATTTTTCCAAAGATTTTCCAAAGATTTTCCCAGATTCTGAGATTTTGGAAGATTTTTTGAAAATTTGGAAAATTTTGGAAGAGTTACGGAAAGGTGCAAATTCCCAGAATTTGGAATTTTCGAAAATTTCGAAATTCTCGAGAAATTTTTCCATATGCCCACGGAAAATTCCTGGTGGAGTTTTTGGAAAATTTTGGAAGATTTTGGAGAATTTTGAGATTTTTCGAAAATTTTGAAGAATTTTTGGAAAGATTTTGAAAATTTTTTGAAAATTTTTGGAGTTTTTGGAGTTTTCCGGTTCTCCAAATTGCACCTCGAGTTTTTCGAATTTTATTTCCCAAGATTTTCCAAGAATTTTCCAAAATTTTCCAGATTTTTCTAAGGTTACTTTCCAGGATTTTCAAGGTTACCAAGGATTTTCCAAGGTTTTCAAAATTTTCCAAAGGATTTTCAGGAATTTTCCCAAGATTTTCAGGAGTGATTTTCAGAGTTCCAAATTTCTGCAAAGTTTGCACCAAGATTTTGGAGGTTACGGAGTGGAGTTGGTGGGTTCCATTTTATGAAATTTAAGGAAGATTTTGGAAGGTTAGATTCTTGAAATTTTCGAAGGTTTTAGTTTCAAAATTTTTCAAGAACTTTCGAGAATTTTTCCCAAGATTTTTCCAAGGTTTCTCAAGGCTCCAAAATTTTCGAGTTTTCAAAATTTATGGAAAATTTTGGAAAATTTTTTGGAAAAATTTTGGAAAATTTTCGGAAATTTTGGAAAATTTTTGGAAAATTTTTGGAAAATTTTGGAAAATTTTGGAAAAATTTTGGAAAATTTTGGAAAATTTTGAAAATTTTGGGAAAATTTTTTGGAAAATTTTGGAAAAATTTTTCGAAAATTTTGGAAAATTTTGGAAAATTTTTGAAATTACGAAAAATTTTGAAAATTTTCTAAAAATTTTCGAAAATTTTAAGAGACCTGGAAGAATTTTGGAAAATTTTGGAAGAATTTTCGAAAATTTTGAAAATTTTGGAAAATTTTGAAAAATTTTTGGAGAAAATTTTGGAAAATTTTCGCGAAAATTTTCAGGAAAAATTTTTGGAAAATTTTGGAAAAATTTTTGAGAATTTTTGAAAATTTTCGAAAATTTTTCAAAGTGCTAGAGGATTTTTCAAAGGTTACTCAAGATTTTCCAAGGGATTTTGAAGGTTACTGAAGATCAAGGAATTTTCAGGAGATTTTCCAAGGTTACTCCCAAGGTTTCAAGATTGCTCTCAAGGATTTTCAAGGGATTTTCAAGGTTTTCTAAAAGGATTTTCAAGGTTACTCCAAAGGGTTTAACAAAGTTTCTAGATTTTCGAATTTTCCAAGATTCTCAAGGTTACTCAAGATTTTTCAAAATTTTGGAAATTGTTCCAGATTTTCCTGGAGAATTCTGATTGAGATTTTGGAGGATTTTGAGATTTTGGTGGAGATTTTCAGGAATTTGCCAAGGTTTTCAAGGATTTCAAGGTTACTCCAGGAGATTACTCAAGGTTTCAGGTTACTCAAGGATTTTCCAAGATTTTCGAGGTATTTTCGAAGGATTTTTCAGGATTTTCCTCAAAAGGTTACTTTCCAAGATTTTCCCAAGGAATTTTCAAGGATTTTCAAGGATTTTCCAAAGGTTACTGAGGATTTTCAAGGATTTTCAAGATTTTCAAGGATTTTCAATTACAAAATTTCAAGGTTCAGGTTTTCCAAGTTTTCAAGATTTCAAAATTTTCTCAAGATTTTCCAAGATTTTCAGGTTACTCAAGATTTTCGAAGGTTTCCAAGGATTTTCCAAGGAATTTTTCAAGGATTTTCCGAGTTTTTCCAAGGATTTTCAAGATTTCGAGATTTTTTCAAAAGGATTTCGAGAATTTTCCAAGGTTGTCCAAAGAGTTATTTTCCAAGGTCTCAAGGATTTTTCAAAGGATTTTTCAAGATTTCTCAAGAATTTCAGTTATTTTCAAGATTTTCCAAGAATTTTCAAAATTTTCAAGAGATTTTGGGGAATTTTTTGGCAAATTTTGAAGAAAATCTGGAAAATTTGGGAAAATCTGAAATTTTTGAAAAATTCTGAGAATTTTTGGGGAAAAATCTGGGGAATTTTGGGAAAATCTGAAATTTTAAAAAAATTTAAAAAAATTTAAAAAAATTTCTCAGATTTTCCAAAATAATACCTGGAATTTTCCAAAAATTTCCTAGATTTTCAAAATCCTAGATTTTCCAAAAATTTTCTGAATTTTTCAGAAATTCCAGATTTTCGGAAAAATTTTCGAGTTCAAATTTTTCCAAAAATTTTTCAGAAAATTTCCAAAAATTTTCCAAGAATTTAGTAATTGGTGAATTTTTTTGAAAATCTGGGAAATTTTTTGGAAAATCTGAAATTTCTGAAAAAATCTAGAAGATTTTTGGAATCTGAGGAATTTTGGGAATCTGGGTAAATTTCAAAAATTTTCAAAAATTTAAAAATTTCTTGGATTTTCCAAAAGATTTCCTAGTTTTCAAAAATTTCTGATTTTTAAAGGATTTCCCTGGATTTTTCAAATTTCCCTGGATTTTTTAGTTCTGGTTTTTCGGGAATGTTTCGGGAGTTTTTCCAAGATTTTCAAGGGATTTTCGGTTTTTCAAGGTTACTCGAGGTTTTTCGAGTTTTCAAGGTTACTCGAGGTTTTCAGGAGTTTTCAAGGATTGCTCGAGTTTTCAAGGTTTTCGAGGATTTTTCAAAAGGTTTTCAAGATTTTCAAGGTTTCCAGATTTTCAAGGTTCGAGGAATTTCAGAGGATTTTCAAGGTTGCAAGGTTACTGAGGTTCTCAAGGTCTCAAGGTTTTCAAGGTTTTTCCAAGATTTTTCAAGATTTCCAAGGTGTTAAAGTTTTTCAGGTTTTCAAGGTTTTCAAGATTTCGAGGTTTTTCAAGGATTTCGAGATTTTAAGTTACTCAAAGGATTTTCAGGTTTTTCAAGATTTTCAAAATGGATTTTCAAAATTTTCCAAAAATTTTCCAAAAATTTACCTGCAAAAATTTTTCAAAAATTTGGGAAAATCTGGTGAATTTTTTTTTGAAAAATCTGGGGAAATTGGAAAATCTGGAAGTGAAAAAAATCTAGGGAATTTTGGAAAATCTAGGAATTTTGGGAAAATCTGGGAGAAATTTCCAAAAAATTTCAAAAATTTAAAAAATTTCTCCAGATTTTCCAAAAATTTCCTAGATTTTCAAAAATTTCCTAGATTTTTCAAAAATTTCCTAGATTTTCCAAAAATTTCCTAGATTTTTCAGAAATTTCCAGATTTTCAATTTTTAAGGAAATTTTCCCAAAATTTTCCAAAAATTTTTCAGAAAATTTCCAAATACAAAAATTGGGAAAATCTGGTGAATTTTTGAAAAATCTGAAATTTGGAAAATCTGAAATTTCTGAAAAATCTAGAGAATTTTTGGAAAATCTAGGGAATTTTTGGGAAAATCTGGGGAAATTTCCAAAAAAAATTTAAAAAATTTAAAAAATTTCTCCAGATTTTTCAAAAATTTCCTAGATTTTCCAAAATTTCCTAGATTTTCAAAAATTTCCCTAGATTTTCAAAAATTTCCTAGATTTTCAGAAATTTCCGAGATTTTCGGAAAATTTTCAAAATTTTCCCAAAATTTTCAAAAATTTTCAGAAAATTTCAAAAATTTTCAAAAATTTGGGAAAATCTGGTGAATTTTTGAAAAATCTGGGGAAATTTTTGGAAAATCCTGAAAAAATCTGGGAATTTTTGGAAAATCTAGGGAATTTTTGGGGAAAATCTGGAAATTTCAAAATTTAAAAATTTAAAAATTCTCCAGATTTCAAAAATTCTAGATTCAAAAATTCCTAGATTTTCAAAAATTTCCTAGATTTTCCAAAAATTTCAGATTTTTCAGAAATTTCGAGATTTTCGGAAAATTTTTCAGGAAATTTTTCAAAATTTTCAAAATTTTCAGAAAATTTCCAAAATTTTCAAAATTTGGGAAAATCTGGTGAATTTTTGAAATCTGGAAATTTTGGAAAATCTGAAATTTCTGAAAAATCTAGGGAATTTTTGGGAAAATCTAGGGAATTTTGGGAAAATCTGGGGAAATTTCAAAATTTTCAAAATTTTAAAAAATTCTCCAGATTTTCCAAAAATTTCCTAGATTTTCAAAAATTTCTAGATTTTTCAAAAATTTCCCTAGATTTTCCAAAAATTTCCTAGATTTTCAGAAATTTCGAGATTTTCGGAATTTTGAAATTTTTCAAAATTTTCCAAAATTTTCAGAATTTTTCAAATTTTCGAAATTTTCCAAAATTTTCCAAATTTTCAAAAATTTCAAAATTTTCAAAATTTTTCAAAAATTTTCAAAGGATTTTCAATAATTTTCAAATTTTTCCAAAATTTCGAAATTTTCAAAATTTTTCCAAAATTTCGAAATTTTAAAATTTTCCAAAAATTTCGAAATTTTTCAAAATTTTCGAATTTTCAAAATTCAAAATTTTCCAAAATTTTCGGAAAATTTTCTATTCTGAAATTTCCTCAAAATTTTCGAAAATTTTCCAAAATTTTCCAAAATTTTCAAGAATTCAAAATTTTTTCGAAAATTTTCCAAGATTTTCTAAAATTTCGAAAATTTTCCAAAATTCTCAAAATTTTCAAAATTTTCGGAAAATTTTCCAAGAATTTTCCAAAATTTCGAAATTTTCAAAATTTTCCAAAATTTTCAAAATTTTTTCAAAAATTTCAGAATTTTCCAAAATTTTCCCAAAAGATTTTCAAATTTTCAAAAATTTTCAAGAATTTTCCCAAAATTTCGAAGGTTACTAAATTTCCAAGATTTTCAAGATTTTCGGAAGGTTCCAAGGACCCTCAAGATTTTCAAAAGATTTCGAGGATTTTCAAATTTTTCGAAGGATTTCAGAGTTACTCAAGGATTTTTCCAGGTTACTCAGGTCCAGATTTTCAGAAGGTTGCTCCCAAGATTTTCAAAGGTTTTCCATAATTTTGGAATTTTCGAAAGGAACCCTCCAAGATTTTTCAAGGTTTTCGGAATTTCTCCAAGGTTTTCCAAGGTTACTCGAGTTTCAAATTTTCCGAGGTTACTCCAAGGAGTTTTCAAGATTTTTCCAAGGTTACTTTCCAAGGATTTTCAAGATTTTCAAAATTTTTCCAAATTTTCGAAAATTTCAAGGTTACTCCAAAGTTTTCAAAATTTTCCAAGGTTCTCAAATTTTCGGTCAAAAATTACTCAAAGAAGTTACTCAGAAAATTTCAGTACTCAAAATTTCAAAAGTTTTCAAAAATTTTCCAAAGATTACCAAGATTTTCAGGATTTCGAGGTTACTCAGGTTACTCCAAGGTTACTCAAGGTTACTCAAGAGTTTCAAGGGATTTTCCAAAGGTTTTTCAAGGTTACTCAAGGTTACTCAAGGAGATTTTCCAAGGTTCTTAAAGGTTACTCAGGATTTTCAAGGTTCAAGAGTTACTCAAGGTTACTCAAGGTTACTCCCAAGATTTCAAGGATTTTCAAGGTTACTCAAGGATTTTCAAGAGTTTTCAGGTTTTCCAAGGATTTTCCAAGGTTACTCAGAGGTTTTCAAGAGATTTTCGATTTTGAAGGTTACAAAGGTACAGGTTACTGGAAGATTTTGGAAAAATTACGGAAGGTTCAAGGTTACTCAAGGTTGCTTTCAAGGATTTTCAAGGTTCAAGGTTACTCAAAGGTTACTCAGGTTTTCAAGATTTTCCCAAGGGATTACCAAGATTTTCCAAGGTTACTGAAGATTTTTGGAAAGTTTTGGAAAATTTCGGAAAATTTTGGAAAATTTGAAAAATCTTGGAAAATTTTCGAAATTTTCAAATTCAAAATTTTCCAAAATTTTTCCAAAATTTTGAAAATTTTCGGAAAATTGGAAGAATGGAAAATTTTGGAAAATTTTGGAAAATTTTTGGAAAATTTTGGAAAATTTTGAAAGTCTGGAAAAATTTGGAAAATTTTGGAAAAATTGAGTACGGAAAATTCCCAAATTGGAAAATTTTGGAAAATTTTGGAAAAACCTCGAAATTTTCCAAATTTTCAAAAATTTTCAAAATTTTTCCAAATTTACTCAAAATTTTTCGAGGTCTCAAAATTTTCAAATTTTTGGAAAATTTTGGAAAATTTTGGAAAATTTCTGGAAAATTTGGAAAATTTGAAGAACCTGGAAATTGGAAAAATTTTTAGGAAGATCCTGGAAATTTGGAGATTACGAGAATTCTCGAAAATTTTGGAAGAATTTCAAGATTACTCAAATTTTCGAAAATTTTTCAAAATTTTCAAAGAATTTCAAGAATTTCCAAAATTTACCAAAAATTTTGAAAATTTTCGAAAATTTGGAATTTTGGAAAATTTTGAAAATTTTAATTTGGAAAGAATGGAAAAGAACCTGAAAGAATTTTGGAAAATTTTGGAAATTTGGAAAATTGGAAATTACAAATTTTGGCTCTGAAATTTTTTGGAAAATTTTCGAAAATCTTCAAAAATTTTCAAAAATTTTCAAGAATTTTCTCAAAATTTTCAAATTTTCAAAAATTTTCAAAAATTTTCCAAAATTTTTCAATTATAATTTCAAAGTTTCAAAGATTTTCAAGTTATTTCAAGGTTCAAAATATTCAAAAATTATCGAAAGATTTTCAGGATTTTCCAAAAATTTTCTAAATTTTCAAAAATTTCAAAAATTATAAGAGATTTTTCCAAAAGTTTTCCAAAATTTTTCAAAAGTTTTCCAAAAATTTTCAAAAGATTTTCAAAAATTTCCAAAATTTTCAAGGATTTTCCAAAATTTTCAAAATTTTTCAAAATTTTCAAGTAAATTTTCAAAATATTCAAAAATTATCCGAAAAGATTTTCGAAATTTTCCAAAATTTTCCCAAATTTTTCAAAATTTCAAAAATTTTCAGAAATTTTTCCAAGATTTTCAAAATTTTCCCAAGAATTTTCGGAAAATTTTCAAAAAGTATCAAAATTTTGCAATTCCAAAAATTTTCAAAAATTTTTCCAAAAATTTTCAACCAAATTTTTCAAAAATTTCAAAAATTTTCTAGAATTTTCAAAAATTTTCAAAAATTTTCCAAAAAATTTTCCAAAAATTTTCAAAAAATTTTCAAAAAATTTTCAAAATATTTCAAACATTTTCCCAAAATTTTCAGAAATTTTCCAAAAATTTTCTAAAATTGTTCACAATTTTTAAAAAATGGTTACGTAGTTCCTCCACCATGGACTCTCCACCAGCCACATTCAAAGTTACCGACCTAGGCGATAGTAAAGCCTACCTCCAGAAGGAACCTCAAAAAAATAACTGGAAGCAGCCACCGGCAGATGCAGCATGATACTTCACAGATGGCTTGGTGGATCCAAAACATCATACATCCGGGCGGCCTTATACACCCAAGGTCAGACCCTCTGAAAATTTTTTGGAAAATTTTCGAAAATCTTCAAAAATTTTCAAAATTTTCAAAAATTTTCAAAAAATTTCAAAATTTTCCAAAAATTTTCAAAAATTTTCCAAAATTTTCAAAATTTTTAAAATTTTTCAAAAATATTCAAAAATTATCCGAAAATTTTTCAGAAATTTTCCAAGAATTTTCCCAAATTTTCAAAATTTTCAAAAAATTTTCGAAATTTTTCCGAAATTTTTCCAAAATTTTCCAAAAATTTTCAAAAATTTTCCAAAATTTTCCAAATTTTCGAAATTTTTCAAAAATTTTCAAAATTTTTCAAAAATTTTTAAAGAAATTTTCAAAAATTTTCAAAAATTTTCCGAAAAATTTTCAAGAAATTTTCAAAATTTCCCCAATTTTCAAAATTTCAAAAAAAATTTTCAGAATTTTCAAAATTTTCAAATTTTCCAAAATTTTCTAAAATTTTCAAAATTTCTAAAATTTTCTAAAATTTTTCAAAATTTTAAAAATTTTTTAAATTTTTTCAAAATTTTAAAAAATTTTCATAAAATTTTCAAAAATTTTCAAAATTTTCAATTTCAAAAATTTTCTAAAAATTTTAAAATTTTCAAAACATATTCGTTCCCAAAATTTTCAGAAAATTTTCCAAAATTTTCTAAAATTGTTCCAATTTTAAAAAATGGTTACGTAGTTCCTCCAATGGAGCTCTCCACCAGCCACATTTCAAAATTACCGACCTGGGCGATAGTAAACCTACCTCCAGAAGATGACCTCAAAAAATAACTCTGGAAGCCACCATGCAGAGACACCGGCAGATGCAGCATGATACTTCACAGATGGCTCAGTGGATCCAATCATCATACATCCGGTGCGGCCTTCTACCCAGGTCAGACCCTCTGAAAATTGGAAAATTTTTCAAAATTTTCAAAAATTTTCAAAAATTTTAAAATTTTCAAAAATTTCAAAAACCTAAAAATTTCAATTCCAGAAAAATTTCCCAAAATTTTAAAATTTTCCAAATTTTCAAAAATATTTCAAAAAATTTCTAAAATTTTCAGAAATTTTAAAATTTTCTAAAATTACCTAAAAATTTTCCAAAATTTTTTCAAAAATTTTCAAAATTTTCGAAAAATTTAGATTCCAAAATTTTCAAAATTTTTTCAAAATTTCAAAATATTTCTAATTTTCAGAAAATTTTTCAAAAATATTTTCAAACATTTCCCAAAATTTTCAGAAATTTTCAAAAATTTTCTAAAATTGTTTAAATTTTAAAAATGGTTATGGTTCCTCCACATTCATTCAAAGTTACCGAACTGGCGATAGTAAAGCTACCTCCAGAAGGATCACCTCAAAAAAAATAACTTGAAGCCAAGACGACACGGCGATCAGCATGATACTTCACAGATGGCGGTGGATCAAAAATCATACATCCGGAGCGGCATTATACCCAGTTCAGATCTGAAATTCGGAAAATTTTCAATCTTAAATTTCTTAAATTTCAAAAATTTTCAAAAATTTTCAAAAATTTTTCAAAATATTTCAAAACATTCCCAAAATTTTCAGAAAATTTTCAAAATTTTCTAAAATTGTTCACAATTTTCAAAAAATGGTTACGTAGTTCCTCCACCATGGGAGCTCTCCACCAGCCATTCAAAATTACCGACCTAGGCGATAGTGAAGCCTACCTCCGAGAAGGATGACCTCAAAAAAATAACTCTAGGCCACGCCCACCGAGACATAAGCATGATACTTCACAGATGGCTCGGTGGATCCATTTATCATTACATCCGGGCGGCCTTCTACACCCAAGGTCAGACCCTCTGAAAATTTTCGAAATTTTTCAAAATTTTCAAATGTTCAAAAATTTCAAAAATATTCAAAATTATCAAAAATTTTCCAGAAATTTTCAAAATTTTTCAAGTACCAAAATTTTAAAAAATTTCACAAATTTTCTGAAAATTTTCCAAAAATTTTCAAAATTTTCCAAAATATTTCAAAACATTTCCCAAAATTTTCAGAAATTTTCAAATTTTCCCAAAATTTTCAAATTTTTCAAAGATTTCAAATTTTCCAAAATTTTTCAAAAATTTTCAAAATTTTTCGAAAAATTTTCAGAAATTTTCCAAAAATTTCAAAATTTTCAAAATTTCAAAATATTTCTGATTTTCAATTTTTTTAAAATATTTCCATTTCCAAACTTTCAGAAAGTTACCAAAAATTTTTCTAAATGGTTTAATTTTTCAAAAAATGGTTACGTAGTTCTCCACTTCCGTAGACTCTCCACCAGCCATTCAAGTTACCGACCTGGGCGATAGTAAAGCCTACCTCCAGAAGGAGCACCTCAAAAAATAACTGGAAGCCATAGCCACCGACACGGCAGATGCAGCATGATACTTCACAGATGGCTTGGTGGATCCAAAACATCATACATCCGGGCGGCCTTATACACCCCAAGGTCAGACCCTCTGAAAATTTTTGGAAAATTTTTCAAAATCTTCAAAAATTTTCAAAATTTTCAAAAATTTTCAAAATTTTCAAAAATTTTCGAAAATTTTTCAAAATATTTCAAAAATTTCCCAAATTTTCAAGAAAATTTTCCAAAATTTTCTAAAATTGTTCACAATTTTCAAAAATGGTTGCGTAGTTCCTCCACCGTGGAGCTCTCACAACCACATTCAAATTACCGACTGGAGGCGATAGTGAGCTTACCTCGAGAAGGATGACTCAAAAAAAATAACTCTGGAAGCCATAGCCACCGAGACACCGGCAGATGCAGCGATACTTCACAGATGGCTCGTTGGATCCAAAACTATCATACATCCGGGCGGCCTTCTACACCCAAGGTCAGGCCCTCTGAAATTTTTCAGGTATCAAGAATTTTCAAAAATGTTCCAAAAATTTTCAAAAATATTTAAAAGAATTATCCGAAATTTTCGAAATTTTCAAAATTTTCCAAATTTTTCAAAATTTTCAAAAATTTCACAAAATTTTCAAAATTTTCAAAAATTTCAAAATTTTCAAAATATTCAAAAATTTCGAAATTTTCAAGAAAATTTTTCTTAAAATTACTCTAAAATTTTCCAAAATTTCAAAAGTTTTCAAGTGCAAAGTTTCTTAAAATTTTTCAAATTTTCGAAATTTTCAAATTTTCAATTTAAAAATTTTTCAAAAATTTCAAAATATTTTGAAATTTCAAATTTTCAAAATATTCAAAACATTTTAAACTTTTAGAAAATTTTCCAAGAATTCCAAATTTTCCAAAAATTTTCCCAAATTTTCGAAAAATTTCAAAAATTGTCAATTCAGAAATTTTCGGAAAATTTTCAAACCTATAAAATTTTCAGAAAATTTCATTTTCAGAAATTTTCGAAAATTTTCAAAAATTTGAAATTTTCCAAAATTTTCCAAAAATTTCCATTTCCAAAATTTTTCCAAATTTTCGAAAATTTCAGAAAATTCAAAAAATTTTCGAAAATATTCAAAACTCAGAAATTTTCGTCCAAAATTTTCGAAATTTTTGGAAAATTTTCAAAAGTTCCACAAATTTTCGAAAATTTTCAAATTTCTGAAAATTTTCAATTCCCAACAAATTTTAAGATTACAAAAATTTCAAATGTTTCAAAATTTTGCAAAATTTCTTCGAAATTTTCAAAATTTTCCAAGTTACAGAAATTTTAGAAAATTTTGAAAATTTCGGAATTTTTAAAAATTTTCAAAATTTTCCCCAAATTACCGAAAAATTAGATCAAACTGAAATTTTTCCCAAATTCTCCAAATTTTCCCAAAATCCGAAAATTTCAGAAATTTTCAAAAATTCTGAAAATCCCAAAAATTTTCGAAAATTTTCCAAATTTTCAGAAATCTTCAGAAATTGTCCAAAAATTTTCAGAAATGTTTTCAAAATTTCCAAAATTTTTCCAAAAAATTTTCAAAATTTCAAAAAATTTTCAAAATTTCAGAAATTACTACCAATTTTCAAGTACTCAAAATTTTCCAAAATTCAAAATTATCCCAAGTTACCAAAATTTTCAGAAATTTCAGAAATTTTCAGAAATTTTTCCAAAATTTTCGAAATTTTTCAAAATTTTCAAAAATTTTCCCAAAAAATCGAATTTCAGAAATTTTTCATTTCAAGAAAATCCCAAAAATTTCGAAAATTTTCAAAATTTTCAGAAATTTTCGAAATTATCAAAATTATAAGAAAATTTGAAATTTCCCAAAGTTACTCGAAGATTTCAAAAATTTTCAAAAATTTTCAAGTTACTCGAATTAATCCCAAAATTTCAAAATTTACAGAATTTCAGAAAAATTTTCAAAAATTTCCGAAATTTTCAAATTTTCAACAATTTTCCCAAATTTTCCGGGTTCCAATTATCAGAAAATTTCAAAATTTTCCCAAAAATCAAAATTTTCAGAAATTTTCAAAATTTTTCAGAAAATCCAAAATTTCTAAAATTTTCCAAAAATTTCAGAAAATTTTCAAAAATTTCAAAATTACTCTGAAAATTTTCAAAATTTTTCAAAAATTTTCAAAAATTCGAAAATTTTCCCCAAATTACCGAAATTTTTCAGAAATTTTCGAAAATTATCAAAATTTTTCAAGAATTTACCAAAAATTTCCAAAATTTTCAAAATTTCAATTTCCAAAATTTCCAAATTTTCGAAATTTTCCAAAATTTTCAAATTCTCTCAAAAATCGAAAATTTTCTAAAATTTTCAGTTTTCAGAAAAATCCCAAAAAATTTCGAAAATTTTCCAGACTCAAAATTTTCAGAAAATTATCCAAATTTTCAAACCAAAATTTCAAATTTTCAAAAATTTCAATTTTCCAAAATTTTTCCAAAATTTACCGAAATTTTCCAAAATTTTCAAAATTCTCTCAAAAAATCCGAAAATTTTCTAATTTTCGGAAAATTTTCAGAAAATCTAAAAAATTCGAAAATTTTCCAAAATTTTCAGAAATTTTCAGAAAAATGTCCAAAAATTTTCAGAAAATTTTCCAAAAATTTCAAATTTTCAGAAATTTCCAAAATTTTCCCAAATTTTCCGAAAATTTTCAGGAAATTTTCGAAAATTTCAAAATTTCCAAATTTTCCCAAAATTTTCAGAGAATTTCCGAAATTTTCAGAATTTTTCCGAAATTTTTCCAAAATTTCTCCCAAAATTTTGAAATTTTCCAAAATTTTCAAAAATTTTCCCAAAAATTCGAAAATTTTCCAAATTTACAGAAAATTTCAGAAAATTTCCCAAAATTTTCCAAAAATTTTCAGAATTTTCGAAAATTGTCAAAATTTTCAGAAATGTTTAAAATTTTCAAAATTTTTACAAAATTTCAAAAATTTTCAAATTTTTCGAAATTTTCAAAATTTTCAAAATTTTCCAAAATTTTCAGAATTTCAAAATTTTCCAAAATTTCCGAAATTTTTCCAACATTTTCAACAATTTTCCAAAAATTGAAAATTTTTGAATTTGAAAATTTTCAGAAAATTTTCAAAAATTCAAAGTTTTCGAAATTTTTCAAAATTTTTCGAAATTTTTCCAAAATTTTTCAAAGAATTTTCCACCGAAAATTTTCCCAAATTTTTCAAAATTAACAGAAATTTAGAAAATTTTTAAAATTTTCGGACTTTTTCAACAATTTTCCCCAAATTTTCAGAAAAATTTTCAGAAGAATTCAAAATTTTCAGAAAATTCCCAAAATTCAATTGCACAAGAAATTTTCAAATTTCAAAATTTTTCCAAAATTACTCAGTACTTCCAAATTCTCCAAATTCTAAAATTTGCCAAAAAATTTCAAAATTTTCAAAATTTACCAAAAAATTTCCCAAATTTCAAAAATTTTTCAATTTTCAGTTAGAAAATTCTAAAAAAATTTTTCGAAAATTTTCAAAATTTCAGAATTTTCAAAAAGTACAAAATTTTCAAATTTTCCAAAATTTCAAAAATTTTCAAAAATACCAATTTTCCAAAATTTTCCGAAATTTTCTCCAAAAATTTTCAAAAATACAAAATTTTTCAAAATTTACAAATTTTTTCCTAACCTAACCTAACCTAACCTAACCTCACCTTGCCCCCTCCCCCCACCCAGGCACCCCGTACTCCACTCCTACCAATCCATCGAAATCTTTTAAAAATGGAAAAATTAAAATCGAAAAAATGATACAAAAATAGAAAAAATAGGAAAAACCTGACCTAACCTAACCTCTTCCCCTCCCCCAACCCACGCACTCTCTGCCTACTGCGTGCCAATCCATCGGAAAATCTTTAAAAATCGGTAAAAATTCGAAAAAAATCGAAAAAACGGAAAAAATTGAAAAATAGCAAAACCTAACCAACCTAACCTAACCTAACTAACTACCTAGCAACCTAACCCAACTAACCTAACCTAACCCTAACCTAACTACAACCTAACCTAACCTTAACCTAACCAACATATCCCCTAACCCCAGAACCCCTACCCCTACTCCTTCCAATACATCGGAAAAATCTTAAAAAAATCGGAAAAAAATCGTAAAAAAATCGAAAAAAATCCCAACCCGACCCGACCCGACCCAACCTAAAGGGCCAGACCACGCTACCAACAGACTCCACGCCTGTCAATTCAATTTCAATTGTTTATTCCTTGATAGAGGAAGCGGGATCCAAGTGCTGTTGTAGTGGATTTCTCCCCTACAAACGCTGTTTGTCGCTGAGTAGCCGACCCCGCGAATTCCCCAGTGTATGCCTCGTGGTCTAGGTCAACCAGCGCCGCCTTACATGACGGAGGTCAACTACTAAGCCACGCCTACCTCCGCTATTTAAGACCTGACCTCTTGGTGACCTATCTCGACTGCTGGACCCGGAGCTGCGAAGACCTGTCTCTTTTGCTGCATGTTTGAGCAGTCTGCAACTTTGTTGTGATTGGACACTCAATCCTAGTGATTGTACTTACTCAACATAGTGATGGTGTAATTACCATCACAGATTGTACGGAAAATTCCAACTTCTGGAAAACAAATATTTGGGCTCCCCAAATTTTGACTACTACCCGTGCGTCTACGTCCTGGATTGGCCAATCAGTGGTGCCCCACGGTGGCGTGATACATGCACGTTTACTGCGGTGCTCTGATTGGCTAACCGAACGTGGCGTGGTAGGTAGGCTGTTTCTACTCTCTAAGTCCTCTTCTTTCCTTTTTTCATCCCCCTCATGCACTCCGTTCTTTGAACGGGAGGCGGGACTTAGCGATACGGTCGATCCGGCAAGGGAACCTGTGATAGTGCAGGGCACCCCTTGTCCGGGGGTCACCGGTAGGTGGCAACTTTCTTAGACATAACTATAGTCACAGGTAACCTGGGTGCAGAACCCTACGAGCCCGACGCCCGTCCAAGAGGGGGGGGCGGGGTCACTGCTCCCAGGCAGGAGCCCTGTGTTATAGGTAGGATTAGATGTAATCAAGAAGATGACAACAAGCATTAGAATAAAACATAGAGATAAGGGACACTCTATTGGAAGGGGAAAAGTGGCAGAAATCACTTACAACAAATTGCAAGTCCCACTAACAAGAATATTCAGCACCAATGAAGGTTTTAAAGTAATCTGTAAAGATGACTTTGATTCAGATAAAATCCTTTCAAAAGAAGCCAGAGATGGATTTTACAATGAAGGCCTTGTTGTTGTCATGCCACCAGAACAAAAAGCAAAAAGATCAGTTTTCGTTCGTCAAGTCGACCAAGAGATCGGGAGGAAGACATCTGAAGACCTGAAAGATGAACTGGAACGCCAAAACAGGTGGATGAAGATCGAAGAAGTCATTAAGATAAAAGACTATACTCATGTTTTTAAGATTACTTTTGAAGAAGTGTCAATGGCTGAGAAAGTTTTACAACAGGGCTTTCTAATATTCAACATGTCAGTCACACCACATCAAATAAAGGAGACATTCATCAGTCTGCAAACTTGCTTCTCCTGCTACAAATATGAAGAACACACAACGAGAGACTGTCCGGAAAAAGAAAAAAGTACTGCTCAGATTGTGCAGGCGACGACCATACCTACACTGAATGTAAGAATACACATGTTGGCTGTCTCAACTGTAAGAGAAACGGGAATGCATACATAGGACATAGGACGTTAGCAATGGCATGCCCAATAAAAAACACATGATAAAGTACAAGGAACAAGAAACAAGGAAAAAGGAACAAGACAAGAAGGATACGACATACGTCGAAATAGCCAAGAGAGCGGTCCAAGAGGCTCATAGACCAGAATCCACCATATTAAACTTAAGTGAGCCAATACATGATAAGGTAATGATTAGTATGATCCATGCACATTTGCACAATATCATTGCACCCGGATCATACAATGAGGAATTAAGGAAAATGTTTAAATTGAATAGCCTACCAGAGATGATATTTCCAGAGAATCCACAATCCGAAAAACTATTTCAGGCAACATACGCAAGCGAACTGAGAGAAAGACTACAGCTAGACAAACAAAGGTTTGAGCAAGGAGCAACAGCTGATACACAAGGAACACAAGCGACTGATAGAGATCCCAGACAAATGACTAGAAGTGACAAAGAGAAGATAGAAATAACAAAAGGACAGACTACAAGACAAAGGAGTAGGAGGAGAGAAGATAAGATGGAAACTGAACACAATATACAACCTGAATCTGCTGAAGATATTGGATTAAAAGTTATCACTACAACAAAACATGGAATCCCAACATCGAGACCAACAGGAGGGACAATAGTAAAAAACTGTGAAGGAGGGATATACAAGTGGACATATCAAGAAAAATCCCTAAGTGAAGATTACGTCTGGTCACTAATTACTACGGACAAACTAAAGATTACGACCAATGACTTTAAAATAGTAGACCCGTCAGAGTTTAGAAGAGTCAGAAGCGGGAAACATGTCCATGTAATCCAGTTGCCTCTGAAGATGTCTTGAATAAAGACGAAAGCTAAGGTACTCCGTTGTTTCCATTTTCCCGTGTGATTTTATCAAGATTTATCTTATCCACGTTTTCATTGTGGATTTACATGAAAAAAAAAAAAAAAAAAAAATTATATATATATATATATATATATATATATATATATATATATATATATATATATATATATATATATATATATATATATATATATATATATATATATATATATATATATATATATAGAGAGAGAGAGAGAGAGAGAGAGAGAGAGAGAGAGAGAGAGAGAGAGAGAGAGAGAGAGAGAGAGAGAGAGAGAGAGAGAGAGAGAGAGAGAGAGAGAGAGAGAGAGAGAGAGCCACTCACCTAGTCGGGCAAATGAAGCGTGAGATCTACCCCTTGCCTACTTTGTCCACACACATACTAGCAGTCATCTGATTAAATCTTAAAGTAGCAGAGCAACAATCCACATTAGCTCCGGATCTCCCAGCAGTCATCTATAGGCACCGTAGGGGGAGGTCACACCCTCTCGCTCCTCTGACCTGACCTGGTTTCAGCGCTGTATGAAGCTTGGTACAGGTGTGAGAAGTTACCTTGTGTGCCTTAGTTATATCTGTACCTCGACCCTATAAATGTGGACCATAACCAAACTGTATAGAGAAAAATACAGTGTGGCGTTGAGAGACAGTGAGGAGGCACCCGGGCCTCCGCCATTAAAGTTGAGGTCAGAGGTCAGGCACTGAGACGCCAGCGACTCGCCGCCTACCTCCCTCGCACCGTAAGAGGGTTACGCCTCCCAGCCACCGCTGACTGTCTGTGTGCCATACACCAAACCTATATTTCGCGCATTGTGAAACAAAGTGTAATAGTGACTTCACATCAGTGTCAGTGAGCTATGACCATGTGTAAAGTGGCTTTTGTGAGTGTAGTGCAGTGATCAATGTGACAGCTGCTGGGACTCCACAATGCCCCCACACTTATGCCCATATTCCACGCACGTGGTACCGTAGTAAAAGCTCTTCGACTATAAGTCTTGTCACTCCACCATGTCTTAGTCGACCGATGAAGACACCGCTGATCACTCTCCAGAACAGCAGCAAGGAGAGTGTGATACAGTCAACAGTGATCTTGACCTTGGAGATGACACCGACGCCATGGAGGGATTTCAAATAGTCCAATCCAAGAAGCAGAAGAAGCTACAACGTGCAGAGAGGCAACGTGACCAACAATTGTCCTCTCTTTTCCCTAAAGAGCTTCTTTCCAAATATAATACATAATGGCCAGTGTTAATACCAGACAGCGATACAAAGAGGTAAAGGTGATGAGTTGGAACAGCTCATTCCTCAGAAAACGATACCCTGACCTACACCACAAAGTTGTGACTGAGGACATCGATATTGTGTGTCTGCAGGAGTGTCTCACACCTAATGGTAAGCCCCCCACCCAGTCTGCCCAATCATGTGTATTATGACCCTAGTTCTACTCACACATGTTTGATGTTGTTAAGAAGTCACTACCGCATGTACCTCTTGTATCCAAAAGATACCAACTTTCAGTACCATGGGATCACTATCCACCTGGGCAACTCCACACTCATCGTGCTAAACGCCTATGCTCCCTCAGATCAGCTTTCATACACAGATCTCCCAGACTCCGTATATACTGAACCCACAGTCCTAATTGGAGATCTGAATACTAGACACAAGTAATTAGGTGACCCCCACCACTAACACCAATGGTAGGAGACTTATCTCATTACTAAGAGCATATGAAGATGTTCAAATCATTGGTGATAGTGAGCCAACACACATCTATGGCGGAGCTCTCGACAACTCATAGCTCTGATGTAGTCACTGATCTTATGTCTCATCACAAACCAATCCAAGTTAGTATACATGTAGCCAATGCCAACCCCATTGGTAAAAAAAATAACAGACGTAGACTCATAGTAAAGCAAGAACATGAAAACCAGTTCATAGACTTCATCTACGACTGGAACAAAGATTACAAGCCTGATACTTGCTAAAGTATCCATGACGATCTTTTAGCTAGGTCTTATGCATTCTTCCCCAATAATGCCTCCACCAAAAAGAGGAGGAAACGTGGTCAGCTTCACAGGAACAGACCACAGCATTGTTATGATGACCCCAGACTGAAAGAACTTAAGTCATGCCAGGCAGACTGGTGAGGGTTACAAACACCTCAGAACACCTTAAATGCTCAAACTGTTTAAAGTTTCCCTCGGTGTAGTCCGGGAAAAATATTTCAATAGTCTAAACCAAAACACTCCCCTCAGCAAAGCCTGGAGGGACATAAACACAATCAGAGGTAAACAGTAGACACGTCTCCAATCCAAACCCTCTGCAAAAATCGAATGAGCTAATAACAAAGTGGGCTCATGTCTCTAGTTATGACCTGTTACCAACTAGGACTCGAGGACTTCTTGATGCGAAGTCTGTAGAGAGAAGTAATCTTATTAACTTTATGCTGGGCAAACAGCACGATGAGTGTGATGTTCCATTTACAGAGTGGGAGCTTGACGCCGCCCTCGCCAATGGAAGGTCTATTGCCCCTGGGGAGGACGAAGTCACCTACTGTACAATATCGTTAGACTACTAAGGCGTGTGCCGGGCAATCCATTATTGGCATTGTACAGTATGAGTCATGCTGAGGGCCAACTACCCACTTCATGGACCAACAGTAATGTTGTACCAATACCAAAGCCGGGACAACCTGATGCCTTTCGTCCCATATCAATAACGAGGTGCCTTGGTAAAACCTTTGAGAGGATGGTTCTTGGCAGACTCTTATACAGAATCAAAGAACACATGTCTCCTAACATAAATGGCTTCACCCATGGTAGAGGTGTACATAATTGCATTACCACATTCCTAACTGTGCATGGGGATGAAAGGCCCAGATACACCAAATTTCTTGACCTAAAAGCTGCATTTGATATTGCCAATAGTCAAATTATATTGTACGAATTAGCCAAAGTGGATATAGGAGGTAGGCTGTTACACTGGTAAGTGGTTACCTCATTAACAGAAAAGCTGATGCACTGTTTCAGGGCTACAAAAGCGCAGTTAAGGATACGCATCTTGGCACCCCCCAAGGTGAAGTACTTTGTTCAATGTTTTTATGAACACATTGTTAAAGTCAATCCCAGACAGCCCCAGCAATATTACTGTTAGCTATGCTGATGATATTCATATACATACTAAAGCTCATCGTGAAATGCAAAGCACCCAGAACCATGTACACTCAGCTTGTGAGAACCTTGTTGTTGTCATCTCCACTGAGAAAACTAAAGTATTCAACAAACAAGCTGGTAACCGCAAGCGTGGACCATCAAACCTTAAGATAGGTAACAACACTACTGACTATGTCTCTTCTTTTCAATATCTCGGTGTCTCTATCCCCTGTACCTTACCTGCCATACAACAGCTAACCCGCCAATGTACTGATAGGTTAAAACTCCTTAAATATGTAGTGGAGTACAACCCACATTATGGCGCCAATATCAGAATTGTCAAAACAATGTACCTAAGCTATATAAGATCTCTGATAGATTACCACGCACCAGCCCTGGTCCTTCGTGACGGAAAAGGCAATGACTAGCTCGAAAAAATGCAAATAAAGCCCTTAGAATTATTTTAGGCTGTCCCATGAGCACTAAATTACTTAATATGAGGAAAGAACTAAGTATATCCAGTGTCTAAGATAGAATGATTGAAGTCAACCTCATGATAGCCATGAGGCTTTTGCCTGGTGATACAGAAAATATTGCTTCTAAGAAACTGCTAGAATATATGAGCCATGAAACTAGCGAATCTAAATGGATCCAAACTACAACTAAACATATGAGGATGTTTGGACTAGATCATCTGTACAAAGTTGAGACACAGCAGCGCTTCCTGCCACCCTGGCGGACAGTTCCCTTCGATATCACAACACCCAAGATCCACACATAATCCTTATCCCCAACACACTGCCAAAGTGAGAGCTCTTGACCATATACATAACCTGCAGATTGATAATAACATCATAAAGACCATCTACACTGACGGCTCTTTCAGCACGATCTGTGGGAAGGCTGGAAGTGCTGCCATTGTGACGCAGCCTAACGGTAATGTAATAGAGAAAGGAGATAGAATTAATAACTGGGCATCCACTCTACAAACTGAGCTACTTGCCATACTCACAGCCCTGAAACTTGTTGAAGACACTGCCACTGACAGTCTCATCATCACTGACTCTTTATCCTCACTACGTGCTCTTGATACCCTAAACTCACAATGTCACCCGCTTGTCTCTGAAGCCAGACATAAGAATACGTGTCTTGTTGACGGGGGTATC
Organism: Homarus americanus; assembly: GCF_018991925.1. NCBI lineage: Eukaryota > Metazoa > Arthropoda > Malacostraca > Decapoda > Nephropidae > Homarus > Homarus americanus. Next base: position 7,868,484 of record NW_024737068.1, read on the forward strand.
AGGATCAAGCTGCTGTGGATCCCCTCTCACATAGGCATTAGTGAACATGATAGAGTTGATGCCTTAGCTAAACTCGCGTCCAACATGACAATGTTGAGCACAATCTAAGACTGTCAAACAGAACCTTAAAAACTGTAATCAGAAATGAGCTTTCTGATGAATTTGAAGCCAGTAGACAAGTGCAAACAGGCACTAGTCAATCCATTGTTTACCATGATGAGATGTGTTAAATAATATATGTATATGGAGCAAGTAAAATGATCACTAGATTTCAAGATGTTGTAACCGCTTGACTAAGGTTAGGATATAAGTACCTCTGTCAGTATGCCCCTCAGGCAGATGTGAAAAGAAACTAAATGTAAAGTGTGTGGTCAGACATAAGGTCACACACTCCAACTCTACGTCTTAGACTGTGAAAAAATAGAACCTTATATAGATAGATCCAAGCACACTGTGTATGCAATGGCACAGCACTTTATCTCTGGTGACAAGATAGCTGATATACTATATAAGGCTGTTTCCACACTCCGCATCTAGTACCTAATCAAAATTCTATCTACCGACTTAAACAAACAATATATTGGAAAATACTCTGCAACATTCATTGCCATAATATCAAAATCACTGGGGCCTGAAAACACCCTTTGTGGCCTATACTCTGTAATCCTTTTTGCGCTACCGTTCACAGGATGAGTATGGGGTGCACAGTAAACTAGCTGCTGTCCGCGGCAAAATTTAAAAAATTCAATTCACACACCCACACACACACACACACACACACACACACACACACACACACTGTCGAGCAGGTAGGAGTTAGTTTACCCATCCCGTAAGACTCAGCTGAAGACAGATGAGGAGCTGGCACCGTCATGACGCTATTACTCTTGCAGAAGATGGATGAGTGTGGTAAGGCTCACCATGACCTCGCTGGTACCACACACACACACACACACACACGTCTCCGCTAATAGTTATCCGCTGTGAGTTGAAGATGAAGAGCAGCGGCAGGTATTAACGGTGCCTCACCATTCTGGATCACCATCAGCTACTTGACTAGACACTTATCGACTAGCTGAGTCAGTACTTCACCAATCAGTTTAGCCAGTGCTTCATCATCTTGATCACCCACTTACCAGTTGAGTCAATGTTTCACCATCTGTATCGCTTTTATTATAATCATTACTCACTGTTGTCATAGAATACATTATTTGTTTATTCCTTACCTGCTATTTAATTATCTACAAAGTCAAAGATGCTTTTTCTTTTCGTTAAGTTTATATCCTTCACTCTGACATATAAATCTTTATTAAAGTGTTTTCTAATGAGTTTATTATAATATCGTTACCATATAATTTGCTTTTTTCGTTATTACAAGAAATCTCATTCATTATAAGTTATCATCATTATCAGAGGTTGTTAAACTTCTATCCTTTGAGGGAGAATAAAAGAACGGGTCTTCCAAAGGATACATATTTTATTTCATGATACAAAACATTTAGTACATTTAATTTTTGCTCTATATATATATATATTTATATATGTATTAGACGTCAACATTAATATTTATCTATAACTCGGGCAAGAAAACTCCCGTCCAGACCAACCCAAGATGGTTGTGTAGGTGGTCATCTCATGCACCAGCTGGCTATTAAGATGGTCACCTCACTCCAGCTGGTTATTAACATGATCACCTCATATTCCAGCTGGCTATAATGGTGGTCATCTCATACCCCAGGTGGATAATAAGATGGTCACCTCATTCGTATTTCGTGTCGATGATTAGGTAACAACGTCACCTTTCTCTATGTTAAGTTAGTTGGACTCAGGTAACCAGAAGTCGTCTCTACCTGTCTGTTATTCCACCCTTTACCTGTGTTCAAAACGCCTTTGCTGATATTGGCTAATAAGTACATTATACAGGTATTGTAACGCGATGGATTATTGGATCGCGTGATAAGGTGGATTAACAAGTCGAATAACACCGTGGATTATCAGATTCTATTATGCCATGAGTTATCAGGTCTAATGACAGAATAGATTATCAAGTCTCGCAACACGTGATTTAATCATGCCCTGTAAGACAACAGATTATCAAGTCATTGTGAAACGAGAAATTATCAAATCATGTGACACCGTGGATTATACAGGTCTCATATTATTATGGATTACCAGTATGTATAACGTGATGGATTATCCAGGAATTTGTCAACAGGAACAGCATTTACCGGGAAGTGAGTTAACCAAAGCCAAACCCAGACCACATGAAATATTTAATACTACTTTTATGTACGTCCAGGTATAATTAACAAAGGTATATCAATAATTTAGTTAGCGTGATTGAAATCTAATCTACTCATTAAAAAAACAAACATAATTTGTCCAGAGGAAAATCAATGAAATTATAATTAAATTTTTGTCAGGGGAAAATGACTTGTGGTTATTGATTTTGACATACAATAGGTAATTTTGTCTTATGATTCTGTTATAGGTGTTAAAGCTAAATTAATTTTCCACATTTTTATATAGTGAAGTGTGTGGGTCTATAGTATGTAGTATAGTGAAGTGTGTGGCTCTATAGTATGCAGTATAGTGAAGTGTGTGGCTCTATAGTATGTAGTATTGTGAAGTGTGTGGCTCTATAGTATGTAGTATAGTGAAGTGTGTGGCTCTATAGTATGCAGTATAGTGAAGTGTGTGGCTCTATAGTAAGTAGTATAGTGAAGTGTGTGGCTGTATAGTATGTAGTATAGTGAAGTGTGTATGACTCATTATACCCTGTATGTTAACATGTGACAATTACTCCATTGTTACAAGGTGAATGTGGTTTACAGTCACCCATATGCATAATAAGCACACACACACACACACACACACACACACACACACACACACACACACACACATTATTTATCAAATCCATGACTCATACACACATAAATATCTCATACATGTCAGCAGAGTGTGTGCAGTATTTGTTACCTGTACAATAAATAAACTAGAAACTGTCCTCTCTCCCACGAGGAAATAAAGTCAATGTTTATTTCATTATTATTATTTTCCTATTAAACATTTATATATACTAACATTATATAGAATGTATATAACCATGTTAAAGGTATTCATAATGTATAATGTATTCTGGTGGGATTCAATGTATATATTTATAGATGTTTTGTTTTTTGTAAATTGAAGTGTTAAAAAAACATAAGTTTTATTCATCAAATAATTGTGGTTAAAATACAAGTTTAAACTAAACCTGTAGAGGATGGTATATATAAAATTTCACTATATACAGTACTTACAGATGGTGATAAAAAAAGTTTTAATTATATATATATATATATATATATATATATATATATATATATGTGACGATACAAATAATTTATAATTAATTTATAATTATATAAATAGAGATGTAAATGAGTAATAATTTCTTACATCATTATATAAACAGTAAAAAATATCATTAGTTTTAATGCTATATAAACTTATATAACTGGTAACACTTAAATTTTAGCTTGATATAAATTAATTTGCATTGAAGTATCAGTCAAGTCTAATTTAATATAAACAAATAGATGGTAATATCAGTATTAATTAATATAAATAGTTGTAATTAACATATAACATATGGCATTACCTATGGGCTGATAACCTGCACCATGTGGCTATTTGACAGCTTAATTAACTCTGTACAGTATGTATGTCAGGGGGAAACTCATGGGTAAGTAGATAGATAGATAGATAGATAGATAGATAGATAAGCATAGAGAGAAAGATAGATTAATAGATAGATAGATAGATAGATCGACACAAACAGACAGACAGACAGACAGACAGGGAGAAGCAGAGACAGAGGTAGATATATAGATAGATAGATAGAAAGATAGATAGATAGATAGATAGATAGATAGATAGATAGATAGATATAGAGGTAAACAGAGAGCAGAGAAGCGGGATAATTCTTGGATATGTCCTAATCGTCTCACATTCCTTTAACAAGTTTCAAATATTTGCTCACGACACGTTGGCTGTCTCCTGTGTGTGTGTGTGTGTGTGTGGGAAGGCAAGAGTGAGGCAAGGGCAGGAGTGAGGGAGGGGAAGGGCAAGCTACGATAAGAATGAGGAAAGGCAAGAGTGAGGTAGGGCAAGAGTGAGGCAGGGCAAGAGTGAGGTAGGGCAAGAGTGAGGCAGGGCAAGAGTGAGGTAGGGCAAGAGTGTGGCAGGGCAAGAGTGAGGTAGGGTAAGAGTGAAGCAAAGCAAGAGTGAGGTAGGGTTAGAGTGAGGTAGGGCAGGTGTGGTAGAGCAAGAGTGTGGCAGGGCAAGAGAGGTAGGGCAAGAGTGAGATAGGGCAAGAGTGAGGTAGGGCAAGAGTGAGGTAGGGCAAGAGTGAGGTGGGACAAAGGTGTGGCAGGGCAAGGTGAGGTAGGGCAAGGTGTGGCAGGGCAAGGTGAGGTAGGGTAAGGGTGAAACAAAGCAAGAGTGAGGTAGGGTTAGAGTGAGGTGGGGCAAGAGTGTGGTAGGGCAAGAGTATGGCAGGGCAAGAGAGAGTAGGGCAAGAGTGAGATAGGGCAAGAGTGAGGAAGGACAAGTGAGGAGTAGGGCAAGACTGAAGAGGGCAAGAGTGTGGTAGAGCAAGAGTGTGGCAGGGCAAGAGTGAGGGTAGGGTAAGAGTGAAGCAAGGCAAGAGTGAGGTGGGGCAAGAGTGAGGTAGGGCAAGAGTGAGGCAGGGCAAGAGTGAGGTAGGGCAAGAGTGTGGCAGGGCAAGAGTGAGGTAGGGTAAGAGTGAGGAAGGACTGGTGAGGTAGCAAGGTGGTGGGGCAAGAGTGAGGTAGGGCAAGAGTGAGGTAGGGCAAAGGTGAGGGTTGGGCAAGAGTGAGGTAGGGTAGAAGTGAGGCAGGACAAGAGAAACTACTATACAAAGCAATTACTAAAGGAATGTCTTCTCTAATTGTGTACGTGATATATAGAGCCGTTTGAGGGAGTGTTATAGAGCAGTGTGAGAGTGTGTTATAGTCCCGTGTGAGTGTGTTATAGACCCATGTGAGTGTGTTATAGAGCCGTGTGATAGTGTGTTATAGTCCCGTGTGAGTGTGTTATAGACCCATGTGAGAGTGTGTTATAGAGCCGTTTGAGGAGTGTTATAGAGCCGTGTGAGAGTGTTTATAGACCCGTGTGGATGTGTATAGACCTATGTGAGAGTGTGTTATAGAGCCGTGTGAGAGTGTGTTATAGTCCCGTGTGAGTGTGTTATAGACCCATGTGAGTGATAGAGCCGTGTGAGTGTGTTATAGAGCCTTGTGAGGTGTATAGAGCGTGAGAGTGTGTAAGTCCCGTGTGAGTGTGTTAGACCCATGTGAGGTGTGTTATAGAGCCGTGTGAGTGTGTTATAGAGCCTGTGAGTGTGTTATAGAGCCGTGTAGAGTGTGTATAGCCCGTGTGAATGTTTATAGACCCATGTGAGTGTGTTATAAAGCCGTGTGAGAGTGTGTTATAGAGCCGTGTGAGGTGTTATAGACCCATGTTGAGAGTGTGTTATAGAGCCGTGTGAGGTGTGTTATAGAGCCTTGTGAGTGTGTTATAGAGCCGTATGAGAGGTGTTATAGTCCCGTGTAGTGTGTTATAGACCCATGTGAGAGTGTGTTATAGAGCCGTGTGGTGTGTTATAGGCCATGTGAGAGTGTGTTATAGAGCCGTGTGAGTGTGTGTTATAGAGCCTTATGGGTGTGTTATAGGCCGTGTGAGAGTGTATAGTCCGTGTGAGTGTGTTATAGACCCATGTGATGTGTTATAGAGCCGTGTGAGTGTGTTATAGACCCATGAGAGTGTGTTATAGAGCCGTGTGATTGTGTGTTATAGTCCCGTGTGTGAGTGTTTATAGACCCATGTGAGAGTGTGATAGAGCCTGTGAGGGTATAGAGCCGTGAGAGTGTTAGTCCGTGTGAGTGTGTTATAGAGCCGGTGAGTGTGTGTTAAGAGCCTTGTGAGGTGTTATAGAGCCGTGTGAGAGTGTGTATAGTCCTGTGAGTGTGTTATAGACCCATGTGAGAGTGTGTTATAGAGCCGTGTGAGTGTGTTATAGACCCATGGAGAGTGGTTATAGAGCCGTGTGATTGTGTGTTATAGTCCCGTGTGAGTGTGTTATAGACCCATGTGAGAGTGTGTATAGAGCCTTGTGAGTGTGTTATAGAGCCGTGAGAGTGTGTTATAGTCCCGTGAGTGTGTTATAGAGCCGTGTGAGTGTGTTATAGAGCCTGTGAGTGTGTTATAGACCCATGTGAGAGTGTGTTATAAGAGCCTGTGAGTGTGTTATAGGCCGTGTGAGTGTGTTATAGAGCCGTGTGAGAGTGTGTTATAGTCCCGTGTGAGTGTGTTATAGACCCATGTGAGAGTGTGTTATAGAGCCGTGTGAGTGTGTTATAGACCCATGTGGTGTGTTATAGAGCCGTGTGATTGTGTGTTATAGTCCCGTGTGAGTGTGTTATAGACCCATGTGAGAGTGTGTAAGAGCCTTGTAGTGTGTTATAGAGCCGTGTGAGAGTGTGTTATAGTCCCTGTGAGTGTGTTATAGAGCCGTGTGGTGTGTGTTATAGAGCCTTGTGAGTGTGTTATAGACCCATGTGAGAGTGTGTTATAGAGCCTTGTGGGTGTTATAGAGCCGTGTGAGAGTGTGTTATAGAGCCGTGTGAGAGTGTGTTATAGAGCGTGTGAGTGTGTTATAGACCCATGTGAGAGTGTGTTATAGAGCCGTGTGAGTGTGTGTTATAGAGCCTTGTAGGTGTGTTATAGAGCCGTGTGAGAGTGTGTTATAGTCCCGTGTGAGTGTGTTATAGACCCATGTGAGAGTGTGTTATAGAGCCGTGTGAGAGTGTGTTATAGAGCCGTGTGGGGTGTTATAGACCCATGTGAGAGTGTGTTATAGACCCATGAGAGTGTGTTATAGAGCCGTGTGAGTGTGTTATAGACCCGTGAGAGTGTGTTATAGAGCCGTGTGAGTGTGTTATAGAGCCTGTGTGTGTATAGAGCCGTGTGAGGTGTGTTATAGTCCCGTGTGAGTGTGTTATAGACCCATGTGAGAGTGTGTTATAGAGCCGTGTGAGAGTGTGTTATAGAGCCTTGTGAGTGTTGACATATAGAGTGAAAATTGTGTCAAGATTAAGGAGAAGACCCTCTTGGTTTCCTCAATAGCTCTTCTCCGTCAATGGTAGTGAGTAAGTAAGTGACATTACCAAACTCACGTATTCAATTGACACACTTAAGTTCAGATTACATGAACTCACTTTTATATTTAAGGACAGTCATAATCAGTGGATTTGGTAGGTTATTGAAGCCTATCAAAGAGAAACAAAAAAAATTATCCGTCAGTTGGTAAGTCAGTGACAGAATGGGAATGTACAGCCACTTACGCAGCTAATGTTCAAGTGTAAAATAGTATTATTATTTATGGTGAAACATCATTACTATAATGTAGAATGACACCAGTGTAAATTAGAATGATTCATTAAATATAAAACAAAACAATTTAATTTTCCTAGAGAATTATAACAATAATTTTTGACAATAAGATTAAAGATAATGATGATGATGATGATGATGATGATGATGTCGTTGATGATGATGATTATGATGATGATGATGATGATGATGACAAGGATGGCGATGATAATGATGGCGATGGCGCAGTATAATCATGAAGGATCACAAAACACAAGTAACATGACTGGTGAACACTGTAACACGGGGATGACACTCCTCGTCACTGGCCTTCCACAGTAACTAAAATTGTTTACTGCCACTGGTCTACCTCCACACGCTATCATCATTATCTCTCTCTCTCTCTGTCTTCCTCTCTTCCTCTATCTCTCCCCCTGTTTCTCTTTCTCTTTTCCCCTGTCTCTCTCTCTTCCACCGTCTCCCTCTTGTCTAGAGTGCCAATAACTTTTCACTGGTCAACTTATCACATCGTCCAATACAGCGTAAAAAATGTGAGCATCTACAACAGGACCACCACACTACCCACTACGAGCTCGTATGTCCTGGTGCGTCACTCCACCTCTGGTCAATATACAAAATATATTCAATAAATAAGTTTATCATGAGTGTGGACATGTAACATCGACCCTGTTCACCAACATGGTTGAATGTGCTCACACTGGCAAAGGGTCACATATTTCAACAATGCTCACACTGGCGAAGGATCACACATTTCAACAAGAGTTATATATTTTCTTCACTACATTTAACCAACCAGTTATATAATAATTTTGTTTCTATAAAATATATACTGAACTCGTCACTCATATGTCACCATTATCACGAGTTTCACCACTGGCTTGAGCCGCCCTTCAGGAGGTTAAGGTGGTGGTGCAGGTGAGTGGGGACCCCGGCGGTTGGATCAGGTGAGCAGCGGTAGGTGAGGGTGGAGAGGTCCTGCCACACCACCCAGCAGCCACCATACCATCAGGCACCACACCACCACAGTAGAGGTCACTGGCCGGGTGTGTCCTCCGCCCCCGTGGTACATTGCTGCCGGGTGTTCTCCTGCAGGGAAAGATAGCTTAGTGTTAACTACTTCACACACACACAACACACACACACACACACACACACACACACACACACACACACACACACACAGAGAAATTTGAGGAACAGAAATATATACACATACGACATAATTATACATCTTATGTAATTTTAACTGAGGTACAGTACATAGACATACAAACAAACACAGCCTCAAGACACACTGATACACACAGGTCTAAAACACAGTCACATACACCCACACCTTGTCTTGGGTACACAGAGAACACAGAACCCAGACACACAAATACAGTACACACACCTACACACACAGCTCTGGGACACACACATACCACATACACACAAATACACACACCTACACATACACAACTCTGAGACACATAGACAGCACTGAGATACAGACACATCCAACAACAACAACAAAACATATACAATATATACACTAATTACCTGGAGGTATCGGGACGATGAAGGTTGATGTTATACTAAATATATATGAGAATACGACAAAAATCTCACCCCTTGTACATAGATGAGGAGAGATATGGATGGATGAGGAAACACTCAACTCGGCACAAACTTTCCTCTGTGTTAAATCAAAAGTAATTAATTGCAAAACTTGGCAGGAGATTCTCATCAGCTCAGAGATAATAGCGCTCTCAAGGAGGAAAAAACCGTGATGACACATGCCTTCTACAGTGTACTTCACTAACTACTGTACGCTCCAATAGGGTCAGAGGGTTAAGGTCATACTCATCCCAGCTTGTATGTTCATCTTGGTCATAACATGAGAAGAGAGTTTATATATATATATTTTTTGTTCATTCTCCAGTCATGCTGTCATGGTGCATTTTTTATTCAGTATTCTGACCATTAAACGGCAACAGCTAATGAACGGGTCATGGGGACTGTATATACCTAACCTAACCTAACCTGTTGTCTCGGTAGGTTTGTTAAAATCTTTCGTCCGTTCTGTCAAATTGTCTAACACAAAATTGTTAGATACCTTATGGAGAGAGTACATGGTGAGTGTAGTGTTTTCATTCTCGAGGTATACTGTGGATATACTTAATGTTTACTTACAAAGCTAAGTAGTATATGTATACCTCCCTGCCTCCTGACGTTTGCCTCTTCACATACTGTACATCTCAGAGCCCTTTAAACACACTCCCTTCATGTTCCACAATTAAACTATATTCCTTTGTCTTTCTTATCAATGGTATATTCAGAAAGAGTAAATTGAATACAAATCATTTATCATTTATATTGTGCTTCAGAGGACACAATGTCAGGTATACTACCCTGGTCCGTCACACAGTTGAAAACAAAATTATACAAAGGCATGTGACCGCCACCACACTCAGGTAACTTAGTCACTGTGAATAATAAATGATCATACATTTCAATAACGTGAAATAAATTGTCATAACGTAAAATTCCAATGTGAAATAAAGCCTTAATAAATGTAATCTGCGTTATTGTACAACACGCGTGGGTCAACAACACTATTAATGAAAAAAAAATAAGCAAACAAACTAATCCATGGCTCACGTGGAAATGTTATCAAAAACATTTATATATATATATATATATATATATATATATATATATATATATATATATATATATATATATATATATATATATAAATGACCTGAAAGTGATTCATTTCGTTCACATTGTCATTTAGTATCACTTGGTATAATGAATGAATCAATACGCCATTTTTATACAAGAATTATCAAAACAATAATGGAACAATTAATGATTTGGGGGAAAATAACAACGACTTATTTAAGAGTTATGAGTGATGGTGCACCCTGAGTGATGGTGCACCCTGAGTGTTGGTGCACCCTCAGTGTTGGTGCACCCTGAGTGATGGTGCACCCTGAGTGTTGGTGCACCCTGAGTGTTGGTGCACCCTGAGTGTTGGTGCACCCTGAGTGTTGGTGCACCCTGAGTGTTGGTGCACCCTGAGTGTTGGTGGTCTGTTTACTCACCACACTCTGTCCTTCGTGGTAAGAGGTACAGTAGACATGACAACAATATCAGTAATGTTCTCTCCTCCCTTCACCGGCTACTTCATGGCACAAGATTCAACAAAACAAAAACTTAAAATTTGATAAGCGTGAATTAATTTTCTTTTAATTAGTACTATTTATTCTTAATTTCCACAACCTTTACCCCCTGAGATAATGTGTGTGTGGGGAGAATATGACCCCTGAGAGATAGAGAGAGAAATATAAGTGTATCAAAGGTAATCATGACCCCTTGACAGAGAGATAAGTGCCACAGTCATAAAACATAACAACAGCTGAGTACACTGACAGTCGGGTGAGTGAGGTAGTCAGTGTCGTTGGCAACTATATAAATATATCCACAGCAGAACCGAAACCATTACAGTGTTCATCTTTATTATGAAAATAAAATCTCAATGATATCGGTTTTTATTCAATGAACTAAACATCAAAGACACAAGAATCATCGTATGGAGATTAATAACTGGGGATCACACATGTAAACATTACTGACCATTAAGAACATGTAGCGTAACAGAGCCGTTGGGGAGACTGGCGGGGGCGCAGCTGTAGGCTCCCTGGTCCCTCGGGGAGGCTGTAGGGATGAGCAGAGTTCCTACGGTCGTGTCCTCCGAGACTCGCTCCAAGAAGACCCGACGTCCTCTTCCTGACAGATCGTCCTCCACCACTCGCTCCTTGCCCTGATGAGAGAAACTGTATAGTGAAGGAGCTTGTTGAGAGAGAGAGAGAGAGAGAGAGAGAGAGAGAGAGAGAGAGAGAGAGAGAGAGCATACCCAGGGAAACTATAACAATGCTGACGACTTATACTAAACCTATTTGTGTATTTCGTTTCATCATCTCCTCAACTTATAAATCTAAACTAAAAAATAACAAGAACGTTACATTCTTCATATCATGTGTGTTATCTACGACCAGGTAAACGGTACTTAAAGATCCTAGCTGTTAAATCACCACAAAACATTAAGACAACAGTAAGTAATAACTCAACGACTAGTTATCTTTACACTACAAGTCTTCTTCTTCACAGGAAACAAGATAACAAGAAGACAATGTCAAGTCGCACAGTTGTGACGTATATATGGTGTTACTTAAAAGTTTCACAACTTCAGGTCGATTTATGGCGATTTATATGGGACAGTTCCATTAAGTTTTAACATTACGAAGCACAAACTGACACAGGAGGAGAATTTATTGGTGGAAACAAGAGTCATTTTTCCCTCTCGACAAGACCATAAGTGACATGTTTTCACTAGTGGTCATCTGTGTGTTCGATTATATTTCTTCAATATTTTACAAAGAAACAACTCATTTTACATCATAATATATTGTCCTCATTCCTCAGTGTCTATTTTATTCAATGTGGTAATGGCGAAATATATAATACATAAGAAAAACAAAACACTAATATAGTTCGCCATTTCCCCATTGAATAAAATAGACACCAAGGAATAAGAACGATATATATCACTAGAGTCTTAAGAGCTGAGAGTCCTATGTTATATACAGGTATTGTTACCATCATCTTATCATTATCTACAGACTTGGTACACTACTATTACACTCACCTGGTACACTACAACACTCACCTGGTACACTACAACACTCACCTGGTACACTATTACACTCACCTGGTACACTATTACACTCACCTGGTACACTACTACACTCACCTGGTACACTATTACACTCACCTGGTACACTACACACTCACCTGGTACACTACTACAACACTCACCTGGTACACTACAACACTCACCTGGTACACTACAACACTCACCTGGTACACTACAACACTCACCTGGTACACTACAACACTCACCTGGTACACTCTTACTCACCTGGTACCTCAACACTCACTGTTTCTAACACTCACCTGGTACACTACAACACTCACCTGGTACACTACAACACTCACCTGGTACACTACAACACTCACCTGGTACACTACAACACTCACCTGGTACACACTACAACACTCACCTGGTACACTATTACACTCACCTGGTACACTACAACACTCACCTAGTACACTACAACACTCACCTGGTACACTACTACACTCACCTGGTACACTACAACACTCACCTGGTACACTACTACACTCACCTGGTACACTACCACTCACCTGGTACACTACAACACTCACCTGGTACACTACCTCACCTGGTACACTACAACACTCCTGGTACACTACTACACTCACCTGGTACACTACTACACTCACCTGTTTACTAACACTCACCTGGTACACTACTACACTCACCTGGTACACTACAACACTCACCTGGTACACTACAACACTCACCTGGTACACTACAACACTCACCTGGTACACTACAACACTCACCTGGTACACTACAACACTCACCTGGTACACTATTACACTCACCTGGTACACTACAACACTCACCTGGTACACTACTACACTCACCTGGTACACTACTACACTCACCTGGTACACTACAACACTCACCTGGTACACTACTACACTCACCTGGTACACTACAACACTCACCTGGTACACTACTACACTCACCTGGTCACACTACTACACTCACCTGGTACACTACTACCTCACCTGGTACATATTACACTCACCTGGTACACTACAACACTCACCTGGTACACTACAACACTCACCTGGTACACTACAACACTCACCTGGTACACTACTACACTCACCTGGTACACTACTACACTCACCTGGTACACTACAACACTCACCTGGTACACTACTACACACTCACCTGGTACACTACTACACTCACCTGGTACACTACAACACTCACCTGGTACACTACTACACTCACCTGGTACACTACAACACTCACCTGGTACACTACTACACTCACCTGGTACACTACTACACTCACCTGGTACACTACTACACTCCTGGTACACTATTACACTCACCTGGTACACTACAACACTCACCTGGTACACTACTACACTCACCTGGTACACTACTACACTCACCTGGTACCAGAAGATATACTCGGGTTGGATGAGGGCAGCAGAGATGATGCACTTGATGGTCACTGTACTGCCGCTCTTGACGTACATGTCGGGGCCACCAGGTATGTGTACTAGTGGAGCTGTGAGGTGATGAGACGTATGTGAGGTGAGGAAAACCTACAATGCACACCTTGTATTAAGACGTGTTGACATATATAGTTGAACCATGACAGGAAGCGATAAAAAAAATGAGTTACAGAAGAGAAAAGAGAATGAGGAAGGAATGGAGAAGGAGGAAGAGAAGAGGTTAGACGAGAAGAAGGAGGAAAAAAGAAGGAGAAGGAGGAAAAGAAGAAGGAGAAGGAAGAGAAGAGGAAGAAGGAAGAAGAAAATGAAAAAAAGACGAAAAGGAGAAGGGGAAGAAAATAAGTAGAATGAGGAAGAGAAGATGGACTAGGAGGAGGAGGAGAAAGAACAGAATGAGGAGTAGAAGCAGAAGAAGACAGAAGGAGGAAGATGAAACACAAACTTGACACAGGTGGCAGTTCTCACTCGACCGACTTCCAGAATATTTGCATGAAAAGAGCGAGAACTTGTGAATGTCAAATGATGATGACTAGTGTAAGGAGGAGGAGGAGGAGGAGGAAGTGTAGGAAGGACAGGAAGAGGAGAAGGCAGAGGAAGAAGAGGAGGAGGAGGAGGAGGAGGGAAAGACAGGAATGAATGATGCAAGGAGAAACAGTAAACTTTATGCTTGAACGATGAAAACATGGGTGAGGCAAGGCATGGATGAAGCAAGGTATGGATGAGTCAAGACATGGAGGAGGCAAGACATGGATGGGGCAATGTATGGATGAAGAAAGATACAGTTAAGGCAAGACATAAATGAGGCAAGGTATGGATGAGGTAAGGCATGGATGAAGCAAGGCACGTGTGAGGAAGGTAGGGGTGAAGCAAGACACAGATGAAGCAAAAAAAGGTTGAGGGAAAAGAGGAAAGAACCAAAACATGTGATGGACAGGATAGGGGCGGGGTTCTAACAGGATATGGGTGGGGAAGGTACAGGATAGGAGCGGATCACTAACAGGATGGAGGCAGGGCACTCATATGATAAAAGGAACAGGACAGGGGCAGAACAGGGACAGGTTAAAGGCGGCGTATGACAAGAACAATGAAGAGGATTTAAAAAGATAAAAAGGGAAGACGAAGAATAAGCGAGAAATAGAAGAAAAAGCACGAGTGTGATGGTTGTGGTGGTGGTAGTGGTGGTTGTGGTGGTGGTGGTAGTGGGAAGAAAAAGAAAGAGACAGGGAAAGTGAGAGAGAAAAAGAGATATAATTTGAATGAGACAGAGACACGTGCCAATATCCATCACTGGCCAGACTCGGGCAATCAATAATATTCTAATAAATTATGAATTTCCTTCATGGATATCAACTACTGAATGACTCACAATTATTCATAAGGAAGGACGTTTTCCAGACGATCTGTTTGTGAATCTCTTAAGTTGGAGTCACCAGCACAAGATGACTCCAGAATGTGGGTGTGTTAGTCTGGGTGTGACACGAAGGTCTTAGGGAACACCATTGTGGGTGTGTTAGTCTGGGTGTAACACGAAGGTCTTAGGGAACACCATTGTGGGTGTGTTAGTCTGAGTGTGGTGTGAAGGCTTAGTGAACACCATTGTGGGTGTGTTAGTCTGAGTGTGGTGTGAAGGTCTTAGTGAACATCATTGTGGGTGTGTTAGTCTGAGGTGTGGTGTGAAGGTCTCAGGAACACCATTGTGGGTGTGTTAGTCTGAGTGTGGTGTGAAGGTCAGACAATACTTGAGTCACTGAGAATCTATGGAAAAGTTGTTCAAGTCCTCGGGGACGAATTTCAGGGTCGAGCTCTCAGGCAATGCTTAATGGAGTAAAGTCTAGAAGTCACTCGACAGTATGTAATGCGCCTCAAGGGTGTAATCGTCTCTCTTTTATGGTGTATCGACTTGAGTCATCTTCTCAAGTTCGTCCCTGAAGACGACGATACAACCAGCTGGATGTTGTCTGATCTTCTCATCTTCAAAAGAAACCTTTTATGGATATACAGATCACAAATTAGTGCCTCGTCTTGTGTAAGAACCTTTATTGTTCTTACCGTCTCCTTCATGGTGTCAATCAGCGCCTCATTAACTATTAACACTTTTTCATCCTTTAGAAATATTCACAGGTCTTCTTTGTTCCTCATCCACATCCTCATCATGAAGGAGTTCTCATTCTCTGGGTGAAGGAGTCCTCACGTTCTCTAGATGAAGGAATCCTCATGTTCTCTAGGTGAAGGAGTTCTCATTCTCTAGGTGAAGGAGTCCTCATGTTCTCTAGGTGAAGGTGTCCCCATGTTCTCTAGGTGAGAGTCCTCATGTTCTCCAGATGAAGGAGTCCCCATGTTCTCGAGGTGAAGGAATCCTCATGTTCTCTAATTGAAAGATTTCTCATGTTCTTTTGGGGAAGAGGTTAATAACATATAACATGGAATGTCTAGGGATCAACCATTTGATGCCATTTCGTTGTTCCGTTTAATGTGTCAAATCACACAACATTATCCAGCGTTACACTAACCTGTCCAGAATCCAACTACATTATCGTGAATTACAATACTTTCCCTAATGTTACATTGCATTATCTAAAGTGACAAGATTAATTTAGTCCAAGTGAAGTTTTTACTCAATACACAGGTAATAAGGATAAGTTATGTTGTTGTGCGTGTGAGTAATGTTGACTTTTGTTGGCAGTATGTGAGGGTGACGACTGTTACAGGAGGCATAACTCACCCTTCACTTACCGCCTCTAACTCAAGCTACGATGGAAGTTGAGGTATACAAGGTGCCGTTCTCAGTCTAACCTAATCTTACCTAACCTGGCTCAGAACAGTGACAGTACTCAGTCAACGTCAGTTTTGCTTCAAGATCTGATATGGATGCCGTGTTGTGATCAGGTGAGGGGGAACAAAAAGGGGAGGACTCGTTATTGTGGGAGGTTTGTTACCGTGGTGAAGAGGGGGGGTGAGGTAAGGGGAGTGGAGGAGGAAGAACTTATTCTGGGTGCGTTGCTCCGCGATGAGGGGAGAAGAGGAGGGAGGAGGAAAAGGGAAAGACCTGTTATTGTAGGTGTGTTGCCATGTGGTAAAGGGAGGGTGAGGGGAGCGAAAGGGGAAGAGAATGAGGTATGAAAAAAGGGGAAGCAAAAAACAAATAAAAGAAATAGTAGTACATGTAGATTGGAAACAGAGAAGGAAAGGTGAGAGGAGAAACAATTTCAACGAAATGTTTTATATTTTTCAAAACTTAAATAAAATACGAGTACTTCGACCTGCTGGCCTGATACACCAGCAGGTGATCCTCCTGCTAATACTAATACACCAGCAGGTGGTCCTCCTGCTGTACTGATACACCAGCAGGTGATCCTCCTGCTGTACTAATACACCAGCAGGTGATTCTCCTGCTGTACTGATACACCAGCAGGTGATCCTCCTGCTGTACTCATACACCAGCAGGTGATCCTCCTGCTGTACTGATACTCCAGCAGGTGATCCTCCTGCTGTACTAATACACCAGCAGGTGATCCTCCTGCTGTACTAATACACCAGCAGGTGATTCTCCTGCTGTACTTGATACTCCAGCAGGTGATCCTCCTGCTGTACTGATACACCAGCAGGTGATTCTCACACTGTACTGATACACCAACAGGTGATCCTCCTGCTGTACTAATACACACCAGCAGCAGGTGATTCTCCTGCTGTACTGATACCAGCAGGTGATCCTCCTGCTGTACTCATACACCAGCAGGTGATCCTCCTGCTGTGCTCACTCACCAGCAGGTGATTCTCCTGCTGTACTGTCTACCAACAGGTGCTCCTCCTGCTGTACTGTTTTCAGGTGATCCTCCTGCTGTACTGTCCCACCAGCAGGTGATCCGCCTGCTGTACTGATACACCAGCAGGTGATCCTCCTGCTGTACTGAAACACCAGCAGGTGATCACTCCTGCTTGCTGTACTGGTACCAGCAGGTGAGGTATTCCTGCTGTGCTGATACACCAGCAGGTGATCCTCCTGCTGTACTGATACATAACAGGTGATCCTCCTGCGCTGCTGAGCTACACACCAACACTTGGTGATCCTCCTGCTGTACTGATACTCCAGCAGGGTAGTCCTCCTGCTGTACTCACTCCCCTCAACAGGTGATCCTCCTGCTTTCAGCCCACTCGCCCACACCAGCAGGTGATTCTCCTGCTGTACTGGTACACCAACAGGTGATCACTCCTGCTGTACTGATACACCAGCAGGTGATCCACTCCTGCTGTACTGATACTCCAGCAGGTGATCACTCCTGCTGTACTGACACACCAGCAGGTGATCCTCCTGCTGTACTGATACACCAACAGGTGGTCCTCCTGCTGTACTCATACACCAGCAGGTGGTCCTCCCTGCTGTACTGATACACCAGCAGGTGAGCCTCCTGCTGTACTGATACACAGCAGGTGATCCTCCTGCTGTACTGATACCAGCAGGTGGTCCTCCTGCTGTACTGATCACACCAGCAGGTGGTCCTCCTGCTGTACTGATACACCAGCAGGTGATCCTCTGCTGAACGATACACCAGCAGGTGATCCTCCTGCTGTGCTGATACACCAGCAGGTGATCCTCCTGCTGTACTGATACACCAGCAGGTGGTCCTTCTGCTGTACTGATACACCGGCAGGTGATCCTCCTGCTGTACTGATCCCCACCAGCAGGTGATCCTCCTGCTGTACTATTCACCAGCAGGTGATCCTCCTGCTGTACTGATACACCAGAAGGTGATCACTCCTGCTGTACTGATACACCAGAAGGTGATCCTCCTGCTGTACTGATACACCAGCAGGTAGTCCTCCTGCTGTACTGATACACCAGCAGGTGATCCTCCTGCTGTACTGATACACCAGCAGGTGATCACTCTGCTGTACTGATACGGCAACGGGTGAAGTCCTCCTGCTGTACTGATACACCAGCAGGTGATCCTCCTGCTGTACTGATACACCAGCAGGTGATCCTCCTGCTGTACTGATACACCAGCAGGTGATCCTCCTGCTGTACTGATACACCAGCAGGTGATTCTCCTGCTGTACTGAAACACCAGCAGGTGATCCTCCTGCTGTACTGATACACCAGCAGGTGATCCTCCTGCTGTACTGATACACCAGCAGGTGATCCTCCTGCTGTACTGAAACACCAGCAGGTGATCCTCCTGCTGTAATGATACACCAGCAGGTGATCCTCCTGCTGTACTGATACACCAGCAGGTGATCCTCCTGCTGTACTGATACACCAGCAGGTGATCCTCCTGCTGTACTGATACACCAGCAGGTGATACTCCTGCTGTACTGATACACCAGCAGGTGATCCTCCTGCTGTACTGATACAGTAGCAGGTGATCCTCCTGCTGTACTGATACACCAGCAGGTGATCCTCCTGCTGTACTGATACACCAACAGGTGATCCTCCTGCTGTACTGATATAAAAGCAGATGATCCTCCTGCTGTACTGATTCACCAGCAGGTGATCCTCCTGCTGTACTGATACACCAGCAGGTGATCCTCCTGCTGTACTGATACACCAGCAGGTGATCCTCCTGCTGTACTGATACAGTAGCAGGTGATCCTCCTGCTGTACTGATACACCAGCAGGTGATCCTCCTGCTGTACTGATACACCAGCAGGTGATCCTCCTGCTGTACTGATACACCAGCAGGTGGTCCTCCTGCTGTACTGATACACCAGCAGGTGATCCTCCTGCTGTACTGATACACCAGCAGGTGGTCCTCCTGCTGTACTGATTCACCAGCAGGTGATCCTCCTGCTGTACTGATACAGCAGCAGGTGATCCTCCTGCTGTACTGATACACCAGCAGGTGATCCTCCTGCTGTACTGATACACCAGCAGGTGATCTTCCTGCTGTACTGATATAAAAGCAGATGATCCTCCTGCTGTACTGATTCACCAGCAGGTGATCCTCCTGCTGTACTGGTACACCAGCAGGTGATCCTCCTGCTGTACTGATACAGCAGCAGGTGATCCTCCTGCTGTACTGATACACCAGCAGGTGATCCTCCTGCTGTACTGATACACCAGCAGGTGATCCTCATACTGTACTGACACAGTAGCAGGTGATCCTCCTGCTGTACTGATACACCAGGCAGGTGATCCTCCTGCTGCAGACTTGATACAGCAGCAGGTGATCCTCCGTTGCATTGATACACCAGCAGGTGATCCTCCTGCTGTACTGATACACCAGAAGGTGATCCTACTACATTGATACACCAGCAGGTGATCCTCCTCCTGCTGGTTCGATACACCAGCAGGTGGTCCTCCTGCTGTACTGATTCACCGCCGTGTTGATACAGCAGCAGGATCCTCCTAAGGCTGATTCACCAGCAGGTGATCCTCCTGTTGCATTGATACACCAGCAGGTGATCCTCCTGTGCTATACTGATACACCAGCAGGTGATCCTCCTGTTGCATTGATACACCAGCAGGTGATCCTCCTGCTGTACTGATACACCAGCAGGTGATCTTCCTGCTGTACTGATATAAAAGCAGATGATCCTCCTGCTGTACTGATTCACCAGCAGGTGATCCTCCTGCTGTACTGGTACACCAGCAGGTGATCCTCCTGCTGTACTGATACAGCAGCAGGTGATCCTCCTGCTGTACTGATACACCAGCAGGTGATCCTCCTGCTGTACTGATACACCAGCAGGTGATCCTCATACTGTACTGACACAGTAGCAGGTGATCCTCCTGCTGTACTGATACACCAGCAGGTGATCCTCCTGCTGTACTGATACAGCAGCAGGTGATCCTCCTGCTGTACTGATACACCAGCAGGTGATCCTCCTGCTGTACTGATACACCAGAAGGTGATCCTACTGCTGTACTGATACACCAGCAGGTGATCCTCCTGCTGTACTGATACACCAGCAGGTGGTCCTCCTGCTGTACTGATTCACCAGCAGGTGATCCTCCTGCTGTACTGATACAGCAGCAGGTGATCCTCCTGCTGTACTGATTCACCAGCAGGTGATCCTCCTGCTGTACTGATACACCAGCAGGTGATCCTCCTCTACATAAGGATTGATACACCAAAGCAGGTGATCCTCCTGCTGTACTGATACACCAACAGGTGATCCTCCTGCTGTTCCTTGATACCAGCAGGTGATCCCTGCTGTGGCTTCGATACACCCGAAAGCAAGTGATTCTCCTGCTGTACTGATTCACCAGCAGGTGATCTTCCTGCTGTACTGATACACCAGCAGGTGATCCTCATGCTGTACTGATACACCAGCAGGTGATCCTCCTGCTGTACTGATACACCAGCAGGTGATCCTCCTGCTGTACTGATACACCAGCAGGTGATCATCCTGTTGGCATTGATACACCAGCAGGTGATCCTCCTGCTGTACTGATACACCAGCAGGTGATCCTCCTGCTGTACTGATACACCAGCAGGTGATCCTCCTGCTATACTGATACAGCAGCAGGTGATCCTCCTGCTGTACTGATACACCAGCAGGTGATCCTCCTGCTGTACTGATACACCAGCAGGTGATCCTCCTGCTATACTGATACAGCAGCAGGTGATCCTCCTGCTGTACTGATATAAAAGCAAGTGATTCTCCTGCTGTACTGATTCACCAGCAGGTGATCTTCCTGCTGTACTGATACACCAGCAGGTGATCCTCATGCTGTACTGATACACCAGCAGGTGATCCTCCTGCTGTACTGATACACCAGCAGGTGATCCTCCTGCTGTACTGATACACCAGCAGGTGATCCTCCTGCTGTACTGATACAGCAGCAGGTGATCCTCATGCTGTACTGATACACCAGCAGGATCCTCCTGCTGTACTGATACACCAGCAGGTGATCCTCCTACAAATTGATACACCAGCAGGTGATCCTCATGCTGTACTGATACACCAGCAGGTGATCCCTCATGCTGTACTGGATACACCAGCAGGTGATCCTCCTGCTGTACTGGATACCAGCAGGTGATCTCATATGCTGTACTGATACACCAGCAGGTGATCCTCATGCTGTACTGATACACGAGCAGGTGATCCTCCTGCTGTACTAATATAAAAGTGCGATCCTCCTGTTGTACTGATTCACCAGTAGGTAATCCCTCCTGCTGCATTGATACACCAGCAGGTGATCCTCCTGTTGCATTTTCGCGGATACACCAGCAGGTGATCCTCCTGTTGTATTTCGATACACCAGCAGGTGATCTCTCCTGCTGTGGCTTCGATACACCAGCAGGTGATCCTCCTGTTGTATTGATACAGCAGCAGGTGATCCTCCTGCTGTACTGATATAAAAGCAAGTGATCCTCCTGCTAGGCTCGATTCACCAGCAGGTGATCCTCCTGCTGTATTGATAGCACCAGCAGGTGATCTCCTGCTGTACTGATACACCAGCAGGTGATCCTCCTGCTGTACTGATACACCAGCAGGTGATCCTCCTGCTGTACTGATACACCAGCAGGTGATCCTCCTGCTGTACTGATATAAAAGCAAGTGATCCTCCTGCTGTACTGATTCACCAGCAGGTGATTCTCCTGCTGTACTGATACAGCAGTAGGTAATCCTCCTGCTGTACTGATATAAAAGCAAGTGATCCTCCTGCTGTACTGATTCACCAGCAGGTGATCCTCCTGCTGTACTGATACACCAGCAGGTGATCCTCCTGCTGTACTGATAAACCAGCAGGTGATCCTCCTGCTGTACTGATACAGCAGCAGGTGATCCTCCTGCTGTACTGATACACCAGCAGGTGATCCTCCTGCTGTACTCATACACCAGCAGGTGATCCTCATGCTGTACTGATACACCAGCAGGTGATCCTCATGCTGTACTGATACACCAGCAGGTGATCCTCATGCTGTACTGATACACCAGCAGGTGATCCTCATGCTGTACTGATACACCAGCAGGTGATCCTCCTGCTATACTGATACAGCAGCAGGTAATCCTCCTGCTGTACTGATATAAAAGCAAGTGATTCTCCTGCTGTACTGATTCACCAGCAGGTGATCCTCCTGCTGTACTGATACACCAGCAGGTGATCCTCCTGCTGTACTGATACACCAGCAGGTGATCCTCCTGCTGTACTGATACACCAGCAGGTGATCCTCCTGCTGTACTGATACATCAGCAGGTGATCCTCCTGCTGTAATGATACACCAGAAGGTGATCCTCCTGCTGTACTGATACACCAGCAGGTGATCCTCCTGCTGTACTGATACACCAACAGGTGATCCTCCTGCTGTACTGATACATCAGCAGGTGATCCTCCTGCTGTAATGATACACCAGAAGGTGATCCTCCTGCTGTACTGATACACCAGCAGGTGATCCTCATGCTGTACTGATACACCAGCAGGTGATCCTCCTGCTGTACTGGTACACCAGCAGGTGATCCTCCTGCTGTACTGATGCAGTAGCAGGTGATCCTCCTGCTGTACTGATACACCAGCAGGTGATCCTCCTGCTGTACTGATACACCCGCAAGTGATTCTCCTGCTGTACTGATACAGCAGCAGGTAATCCTCCTGCTGTACTGATATAAAAGCAAGTGATTCTCCTGCTGTACTGATTCACCAGCAAGTGATTCTCCTGCTGTACTGATACAGCAGCAGGTAATCCTCCTGCTGTACTGATATAAAAGCAAGTGATTCTCCTGCTGTACTGATACACCAGCAAGTAATTCTCCTGCTATACTGATACAGCAGCAGGTAATCCTCCTGCTGTACTGATATAAAAGCAAGTGATTCTCCTGCTGTACTGATTCACCAGCAGGTGGTCCTCCTGCTGTACTGATACAGCAGCAGGTGGTCCTCCTGCTGTACTGATACACCAGCAGGTGATCCTCCTGCTGTACTGATACACCAGCAGGTGATCCCCCTGTTGTACTGATACATCAGCAGGTGATCCTCCTGCTGTACTAATACACCAGAAGGTGATCCTCCTGCTGTACTGATACACCAGCAGGTGATCCTCCTGCTGTACTGATACACCAGCAGGTGATCCTCCTGCTGTACTGATACACCAGCAGGTGATCCTCCTGCTGTACTGATACACCAGCAGGTGATCCTCCTGCTGTACTGATTCACCAGCAGGTGATCCCCCTGCTGTACTGATACACCAGCAGGTGATCCTCATGCTGTACTGATACACCAGCAGGTGAGACTCCTGCTGTACTGGTACACCAGCAGGTGATCCTCCTGCTGTACTGATACACCAGCAGGTGATCCACACTGCTGTACTGATGATACCAGCAGGTGATTCCCCTGCTGGCACTGATACACTAACCCAGGTAGTCCTCCTGCTGTATAGTCACCAGCAGGTGATCCTCATGCTATACTGATACACAGCAGGTGATCCTGCTGTATGATATAAAAGCAGGTGATCCTCCTGCTGTACTGATACACCAGCTTGGTGGTCTCCTGCTGTGCCTGATTCACCAGCAGGTAGTCCCCTGCTGTACTGATACACAGCAGGTGATCCTCCTGCTGTACTGATCACCAGGTGAGAATGCCTGCTGTACTGATCACACACCAGCAGGTGATCCTCACTGCTGGCCACTGATTCACCAGCAGGTGTCCCCCACTGCTGTACTGTCCCCCAGCAGGTGATCCTCATGCTGTACTGATACACCCAGCAGGTGAGACTCCTGCTGTACTGGTACCTCAGCAGGTGATCCTCACTCCTGCTGTACTGATATAAAAGCAGGTGATCCTCCTGCTGTACTGATACACCAGCAGGTGATCCTACTGCTGTACTGATACAGCAGCAGGTGATCCTCCTGCTGTACTGATCTAGCAGGTGATCACTCCTGCTGTACTGATACACACCAGCAGGTGATCCTCCTGCTGTACTGATACACCAGCAGGTGATCACTCACGCTGTACTGATACACCAGCAGGTGATCCTCCTGCTGGCCACTGATACACAGCAGGTGATCACTCCTGCTGTACTGATACACCAGCAGGTGATCCTCGTGCTGTACTGATACACCAGCAGGTGATGCTCCTGCTGTACTGATACACCAGCAGGTGATCCTCCTCCTGCTGTACTGATACACCAGCAGGTGATCCTCCTGCTGTGCGATCACCAGCAGGTGATCCTCCTGCTGTACTGATACACAAGCAGGTGATCCTCTGCAATACTTGCTGATACACCAGCAGGTGATCCTCTACGCTGTACAGATACCACCAGCAGGTGATCCCCTGCTGTACTGACTCCCAGCAGCAGGTGATCACTGCTGTACTGATACACCAGCAGTGATCACTGCAGCACTGACCACACCAGCAGGCAGTCACTCCTGCTGTACTGATACACCAGCAGGTAGTCACTCTACTGCTGACCACACCAGCAGGTGATCCTCCTGCTGTACTTGATACACCAGCGGGTGATCCTCCTGCTGTACTGAAACACCAGCAGGTGATCGTCCTGCTGTACTGATCACCAACGGGTGAATCTCCTGCTGTACTGATACACCAGCAGGTGATCCTCCTGCTGGCCAACAATACCAGCAGGTGATCCTCCTGTTGTACTGATACACCAGCAGGTGATCCTCCTGCTGTGCTGATACACCAGCAGGTGATCTCCTGCTGTACTGATACACCAGCAGGTGATCCCTGCTGTGCTGATGCAACGGCAGGTGAATCCTCACTAACAGCATGATACACCAGCAGGTGATCCTCCTGCTGTACTGATACACCAGCGGGTGATCCTCCTGCTTACTGATACACCCAGCAGGTGATCCTCCTGCTGTACTGATACGCCAACCCAGGTGATCCTCCTGCTGTGCTGATACACCAGCAGGTGATCCTCTGCTGTACTGAAACACCAGCAGGTGATCGTCCTGCTGTACTGATGACCACACACCAGCAGGTGATCCTCCTGCTGTGCTGATACACCAGCAGGTGATCCCCTGCTGTACTGATACACCAGCAGGTGATCCTCCTGCTGTGCTGATCACCAGCAGGTGATCCCCTGCTGTACTGATCCCACCAGCAGTTAATCCTCATGCTGTACTGATACACCAGCAGGTGTTCCTCCTGCTGTACTGATACACCCAGCAGGTGATCCCTCCTGCTGTACTGATACACCAGCAGGTGATCCTCCTGCTGTACTGATACACCAGCAGGTGATCCTCCTGGTGTGCTGATACGCAGCAGGTGATCACTCCTGCTGTACTGATACACCCAGCAGGGTCTCCTGCTGTACTGATACAGCAGCAGGTGATCCTCCTGCTGCTGATCCCCACCAGCAGGTGATCCCCTGCTGTACTGATACAGCAGCAGGGTGATCCTCCTGCTGTGCACTGATACACCAGCAGGTGATCCTCCTGCTGTACTGATACAGCAGCAGGTGATCCTCCTGCTGTACTGATCCCCACCAGCAGGTGATCCTCCTGCTGTACTGATACACCAGCAGGTGATCCTCCTGCTGTACTGATCCTGTAGGTGATCCTCACACTGTACTGATACACCAGCAGGTGATCCCTGCTGATCCCCTTTGGCAGGTGATCACTCACTTAACAGCCTTTGATACACACCAGCAGGTGATCCTCCTGCTGTACTGATACACCAGCAGGTGATCACTCTGCTGTACTGATACAACAGCAGGTGATCCTCCTGCTGTACTGATCACCAGCAGGTGATCCTCCTGCTGTACTGATACACCAGCAGGTGATCCCCCTGCTGAAATACTGATACAGCAGCAGGTGATCCTCCTGCTGTACTGATACACCAGCAGGTGATCCTCCTGCTGCTGTTACACCAGCAGGTGATCCTTCTGCCTTAATGATACACCAGCAGGTGATCCTCCTGCTGTACTGATCACACCAGCAGGTGATCCTCCTGCTGTACTGTTGATACACACCAGCAGGTGATCCTCCTGCTGTACTGATACACCAGCAGGTGATCCTCCTGCTGTACTGATACACCAGCAGGTGATCCTCCTGCTGTACTGATACACCAGCAGGTGATCCTCCTGCTGTACTGAAACACCAGCAGGTGATCCTCACTAACACTATTTTTCCAGCAGGTGATCCCTCCTGCTGTACTGGCCTTTACCAGCAGGTGATCCTCCTGCTGTAATGATACACCAGCAGGTGATCCTCTGCTCAGCCCTGATACACCAGCAGGTGATCACTCCTGCTGTACTGATACACCAGCAGGTGATCACTCCTGCTGTACTGATACACCAGCAGGTGATCCTCACTGCTGTACTGATCTCCCCACCAGCAGGTGATCCTCCTGGTGTACTTCTGAAACACCAGCAGGTGATCACTCCTGCTGTACTGATACACACCAGCAGGTGATCCTCCTGCTGTACTTATTTACCAGCAGGTGATCCTCCTGCTGTACTAGCTACCAGCAGGTGATCCTCCTGCTGTACTGATACACCAGCAGGTGATCCTCCTGCTGTACTAGGCCATAAATGCAGATGATCCTCCTGCTGTACTGATTCACCAGCAGGTGATCCTCCTGCTGTGCTGGTGCACCAGCAGGTGATCCTCCCCTGCTGTACTGATCCCCAGCAGCAGGTGATCCTCACACTAACGTACTGATACACCAGCAGGTGATCCTCCTGCTTTGTACTGATACACCAGCAGGTGATCATATAGCTGTACTGATACACCAGCAGGTGATCCTCCTGCTGTACTGATACACACCAGCAGGTGATCCTCCTGCTGTACTGATACACCAGCAGGTGGGTCACTCCTACTGTACTGGTACACCAGCAGGTGTTCCTCCTGTATGCTGATACGCAACGGGTGATCCCTCCTCACTGCACTGACATCAGCAGGTGGTCCTCCCTGCTGTGCAGTACAACAGGTGATCACTCCTGCTGTACTGATACAACAGCAGGTGATCCTCACTGCTGTACGCACGTCCCCAGCAACAGGTGATCCTTCTGCTGTGCGTGACCACATCAACAATTGGTCACTCCTGCTGTACTGATACACCAGCAGGTGATCCTCCTGCTGTACTGATACAACAGCAGGTGATCCTCCTGCTGTACTGATACAGCAGCAGGTGATCCTCCTGTATTGCTGATCTAGTAGCAGTCCTCCTGCTGTACTGATACACCAGCGGGTGACCACTCCTGCTGGCACTGATACAACTTGGCAGGTGATCCTCCTGCTGTACTGATACATCAGCAGGTGGTCCTCCTGCTGTACTGCTACACACCAGCAGGTGATCACTCCTGCTGTACTGATACAACAACAGGTGATCCTCCTGCTGTACTGATACTAACAGCAGGTGATCACTCCTGCTGTACTGATACTACACCAGCAGGTGATCACTCCTGCTGTACTGATACATCAGCAGGTGGTCTACTCCTGCTGTACTGATACACCAGCAGGTGATCCTCCTGCTGTACTGATACAACAGCAGGTGATCCTCCTGCTGTACTGATACACCAGCAGGTGATCCTCCTGCTGACACTGATACATCAGCGGGTGATCACTCCTGCTGTACTGATACACCAGCAGGTGATCCTCCTGCTGTACTTATACAACAGCAGGTGATCCTCACTGTACTGATACCAGCAGGTGATCACTCCTGCTGTACTGATACATCAGCAGGTGGTCCTCCTGCTGTACTGATACACCAGCAGGTGATCACTCCTGCTGTACTGATACACAACAGCAGGTGATCCTCCTGCTGTACTGATGCCTCAGCAGGTGATCCTCCTGCTGTACTGATACATCAGCAGGTGGTCACTCCTGCTTGTACTGATACAACAGCGGGTGATCCTCCTGCTGTACTGATCACCAACGATCCTCCTGCTGTACTGATACAGCAGCAGGTGATCCTCCTGCTGTGCACAGTCTGTGCTTAGGTGATCCTCCTGCTGTACTGATACACCAGGTGATCCTCCTGCTGTACTGATACAGCAGCAGGTGATCACTCCTCCTGTACTGATGCAGTAGCAGGTGATCCTCCTGCTACTTGATACACCAGCAGGTGATCCTCCTGCTGTACTGATACACCAGCAGGTGATCCTCCTGCTGTACTGATACACCAGCAGGTGGTCCTCCTGCTGTACTGATGCAGCAGGTGATCACTCCTGCTGTACTGATACACCAGCAGGTGATCCTCCTGCTGTACTGATACACCAGCAGGTGATCCTCCTGCTGTACTGATGCATCAGCTGTTGGTCCTCCTGCTGTACTGATACAGCAGCAGGTGATCCTCCTGCTGTACTGATACACCAGCATTGATCCTCCTGCTGTACTGATCACACCAACAGGTGATCCTCCTGCTGTACTGATACACCAGCAGGTGATCCTCCTGCTGTATTGATACACCAGCGGGTGATCCTCCTGCTGTACTGATACACCAACAGGTGATCATCCTGCTGTACTGGCTCCCACCAGCAGGTGATCCTCCTGCTGTACTGATACGGCAGGTGATCACTCCTCCTGTACTGATGCACTTGGCAGGTGAGCCTCCTGCTGTGCTGATACAGCAGGTCACTCCTGCTGCACTGATACACCAGCAGGTGATCACTCCTGCTGTACTGATACACCGGCAGGTGATCCTCCTGCTGTACTGATACACCCAGCAGGTGATCCCTCCTGCTGTACTGATACACACCAGCAGGTGATCCTCCTGCTGTACTGATACCACCAGCGAATTCCTCCTGCTGTACTGGTACCACCAGCAGGTGTTCCTCCTGCTGTACTGATACACCAGCAGGTGATCACTCTGCTGTACTGAGTACACACCAGCAGGTGGTCCTCCTGCTGTACTGGTACCTCAGCAGGTGTTCCTCTGCTGGCAACTGATACACCAGCAGGTGATCCTCCTGCTGCACTGATACCAGCAGGTGTTCCTCCTGCTGTACTGATACACCGGGTGATCCTCCTGCTGCACTGATACACCGGCAGGTGGTCCTCCTGCTGTACTGATACCAGCAGGTGATCCTCCTGCTGTACTGATACATCGCTTGGGTGATCCTCCTGCTGTACTGATACAGCAGCAGGTGATCCTCCTGCTGTACTGATACGGTAGCAGGTGATCCTCCTGCTGTACTGATACACCAGCAGGTGATCCTCCTGCTGTACTGATGCACCAGCAGGTGATCACTCCTGCTGGCACTGATACACCAGCAGGTGATCACTCCTGCTGCAACCCTTTGTCTACCAGCAGGTGGTCACTCCTGCTGTACTGATACACCAGCAGGTGGTCCTCCTGCTGTACTGATACACCAGCAGGTGATCACTCCTGCTGTACTGATACACCAGCAGGTGATCCTCCTGCTGTACTGATGATACACCAGCAGGTGATCCTTCACACTGTACTGATACACCAGCAGGTGATCACTCCTGCTGTACTGATACACACCAGCAGGTGATCCTCCTTCTGTACTGATACATCCCAGCAGGTGGTCTCCTGCTGTACTGATCAGCAGCAGGTGATCCTCCCTGCTGTACTGATTCTACCAGCAGGTGATCCTCCTGCTGTACTGATACACACCAACAGGTGATCACTCCTGCTGTACTGATACACCGGCAGGTGATCCTCCTGCTGTATTGATACACCAGCAGGTGATCCTCCTGCTGTACTGATACACCAGCAGGTGATCATCCTGCTGTACTGATACACACCAGCAGGTGATCCTCCTGCTGTACTGATACAGCAGCAGGTGATCCTCACTCCCTGTACTGATACACACCAGCAGGTGAGCCTCCTGCTGTACTGGCCTACAGCAGCAGGTGATCCCCTCCTGCTGCACTGATACACCAGCAGGTGATCTCCTGCTGTACTGATACAGCAGGTGATCCTCCTGCTGCACTGATGGCAGCAGGTGATCCTCCTCCTGTACTGATAAACCAGCAGGTGAGCCTCCTGCTGTACTGATACAGCAGCTTAGGTGATCCTCCTGCTGCACTGATACTCAACAGGTCAGCCTCCTGCTGTACTGATGCAACGGCAGGCACTCCTGCTGTACTGATACACCAGCAGGTGATCCTCCTGCTGTACTAGTAAACCAGCAGGTGATCCTCCTCCTCCTTAAATCAACCATCAGTAAACAACTCTTAACCGACTTAACCCAAATTACCTCTAAGACGACACACTTCCACCACTATCCAGCCTCGCCTTTTCCTCCTCCGCCACTACCCAGCCTCACCCCCTCCTCCTCCTTCTCCCCCACCCTGCCCCATCTCCTCCTCCACCACTATCTAGCCTCGCCTCCTCCTCCTGCACTACCCAGCCTTACCTCCTCCTCCACTACCCAACCTTACCTCCTCCTCCACCATCCATTACACTACTCTCCTTATCCCTTTAGCATTCGTTCACTCCCTCATCCCACCACCTTCCTAATAACCCCAGCAGGTGCTGATGTACTCACTGACGACGTGGAAGTGGACGAAGTGGCTCATCTTGGGTTCAGTGGACACCTGACACTCGTACCTGCCGGCGTCTCTCTCTTGCACGTACTTCACCTGCAGTGTCCATGTTTCCGTGTCCGGCTCGTGCCACGCCTGGAACCTCTCGTCGGCGATGAAGGTGTAGCGATCCACCGTCAGGATGTGTGAGTCACGGTTCCTGATCCATGATATCTGGTTCAAGGTGAGAGAGAAAGTGTGTGTTAGCTCGTGATGTTGGTTCATGGTTCACGATAATGGTACAGAGAGAGAGAGTTAACAGCTAATGATGGTGTGTTATGGGATGTATGTATATAGTGTGTGTGTGTGTGTGTGTGTGTGTGTGTGTGTGTGTGTGTGTGTGTGTGTGATAGAGTGGTTATACTATCGACTACCTATGTGCTTCAGCTGGTCTTCTCACCAAAAGTATATATATATTATATATATATATATATATATATATATATATATATATATATATATATATATATATATATATATATATATATATATATATATATATATATATATATATATATTCACCTTAATTAAGTAAACAATACAGGTTAAATGATTTGTCAAAGAGAAAATTATTCCAATCACATTTAAGCGAAACAATTATACAATATGATTAAAGTTATATTAAAAATTAAGTAATTAAAAATAATGATGAAGTAATTAACAATAGATTCTAAAATACATTATCTACAGCTTAATGATTCACTAATATATAATTAATATATCATACGGCTATGATACTGATAACAAGGAAGGATAACACATAGACGTATACATGAAGATAACACGATAGCAGTAAAGAGTCTCCTGCTGTCAACACAAACACGGGCACACAAACTAATGCGATGAGGGAGTGTAAGAGGAGGCAGCTGACCAATACAAACACAGGGACAGAAAACCTCTCCCACATCCTGCCTACACTCTCCTAAACTTACCTGTGTTTTCTTGTTGACTTATTGAATTATTTGTGTTGAACTTGGCCAGCATACCTTTACTTTATACTCAATATAACGGAGTATAAGTCGACCAGGAACTTACCTTCACTCACCAACTCAAAAGCTTACCTGTGTTTTATTGTTGATTTAAATGTAAGTACATAAGTTGACCTTTAGCAATATGTCACCCGGTAATAATGTACTTTTTTACACAAACTTTTTACTTAGCATTCAATGTTTACTATATATTTACTGAGTGATTTTCAAAACAGACATTATTGATCCATTTCTCTCAGGCCCTTAGATGAACTGACGATTATGCCGCAGCAACATTAGCATTCCTAGTTTGGGTCAAGAGACTTCATGGATAAAGAAGATGTATGCCACTCGTCGATCAACCTCGCCTTATCACCTTGGATTAATTCTTAGTCACCCTCACTGTTAATCCTATGGAAGGAACGTGAGTGACCTACGATATCATAACCTTAGTTGTTTATGTCTACAGATAAGAGATACAGCAAATTTAGATACAGTTTATATAGATTGTCAGAGAAAAATGTCCCTACCTCCCTGCCTCCCTCCCTGCCTGCTTCCTGCCTCCCGCCCTACCTCCCTGCCCCCCTCCCTGCCTGCTTCCTGCCTCCTCCCTACCCTCCCTGCCTGCTCCCTGTGACACGGTGAGTTGGAGGGAGGGAGGGAGACAGATACATTTTTCTGGGGCACCCTATATTGTTACCCATTATAGTGTTAGCGGCGATAAGACCAACCTACAACACAAAGTGGACGACCAACAACTTTTGTGGCAAATATTTAAAGGTTCCTTCTTACCGGAACTTTTGTTTGATCGGCGAGGGATAGTAGTGGACCATATGGACAATGTGTGTGGAACTTGATGGTCAATGGATGGTGGAACCTGATTGTAAGTGGAGGGTGGAAACTGATGGCCAATCTGTGTGGACCCTGATGGGAAGATGAAGGAGGTGGGAGGAGGAAGAAGCCAGACAGACTCTTGAAGTGAAAATTGGATCATGCTGTGGAGAAAGATTCAGACACCTCCCACACCTCTTCCACACCTCTTACACCTCTCACCTCTTCGAAACCTCTTCCACACCTCTCACACCTCTTCCACACCTCTCCCACACCTCTCACACCTTTCCCACACCTCTCACACACTCTTCTAAATGTGAGTTGTGGGGGGTGATGCTGGGATGATTTATGTGCTCTTGTGAGTCTTCAGGCTTGGCTATAATCTTACCTCCTGGTGAAACTCAAATCGCGGTGTGTGTGTGTGTGTGTGTGTGTGTGTGTGTGTGTGTGTGTGTGTGTGTGTGTGTGTGTGTGTGTATGTGTGTGTGTGTGTGTGTGTGTGTGTATGTGTGTTTATGCTTTGAGTTCTGTACATTATTTGTATTTTTATTTTTCCACCCATGAGTGACGAAGCATTATGAAGTTCAAAGGGAAGAAGAAGAAGAAGAAGAAGAATCAGTGATCTTCTCGGTGTTCCGTGAAGTTGTATTGTTTTTGTCGCTTTTTGACTCATTTGACACTAAGTGTTTAGCTTACTCTTGAAACTGACCCTTTACTACTACTACTACTACTACTTTTTTTTTTCAAAACGTGGCCTCCAGCCTCCCCCAATAGCCACACCTTCGCCACCATTTAATTACCTTAATATTAAATATCCTAATACATAAGAAGCTATCCTATCTGTGTTAAATTAGTTGAGCCGCAGATCTATGCGCCATTCAGTGACTGTAGCCTCGTAGTCGATATCTGCAGCAGTTGTCGGAATTGGGGCAGAGGCTCTCGTTCCCCTGAGGCAGAGCAAAGCCGACCGAAGGAGAAAAGATCGACATCTCATCCAGGCTGTAACGAAACTTCGGGCTGCTTCTGTTCGGAGATCAACTCCGCGAGTCTGGCGTAAAACATCTTGCACTTGGTCCCATCCACCAGAGGTTGTGAACACTAGAGGAGTGAAGCTGCCTTGGTCAACGTTTTGGTTCTCTCCCATATGCCCTTATCTTGTCGTTCTCGTTCCTCCTATGTGCAGCATCGAGCTAGGTTACGGTGACATGCGGCCATGGGATCAAAATCCTGATGTCGAAGAAAGCTCGCTGTCCTCGCGTCCAGAATCCTCGAGCACTGACGTCAACACGGGCTTCGTTAGATGTGTTTGAAGTCCTGTGTTGGAAGATCTCGCCATCCAATGGAAGGAGGGTCGGTTCTACCATGACATCGGCAGATTTCCTTCAACATATTTGCTGTGAGGTCCTTACTTCATCATGCCTCATGCATGAAACCCCCTTTCTTGCACACCATGGCGTGATCGCCGTCATAGGAAAACCACACACGCATTGGGAGGGCAAACCTTCTACTGGCCGACCGTACCTTAGAGCAATGGCATCTGTAAATTCTTGTTTGTTAAGACTGAAACCATTTGCCCTTTTCGGTAACGTAGTTAACCAGTTCGAGGCGCCCACCTCCTGCGCTATAGCTACTTTTTTTTTCAAATTACTACTGGTACTGTTTTTTTAACTTGGCCTCCATCCCTCCCCCAACAGTCACACCTTCGCCGCCATTTTATTACCTTAAAATTAAATATCCTAATACTACTACTACTTGTTTTTTTTTCACATTGCCTCTTTCTACTACTACTACTGCTACTACTCTTTCTACTACTACCATTACTCTTTCTGATACTATTATTACTCTACTACTACTACTACTATTACTACTAGCACCTCACGACACAGTGTTTAAAGGTCCACACCGACTATGCGTGTGCACCATAACGTCAGCACATTACAGTATGGTCGTCCACCACACACCACAGGTCCTCTTCCCATTAATAACTATTTACTTCACTCCTTTACAACCATCAATCTTTTTTTATTGTCAAAATATTTAAATGTAATTAAATATGAAGATCCCTAAGTGCAGTTGATAATTATATTGACAGTTGTTCGTCACATCTGGTTTGTGGCCGCATTTTAACAGCACAAACCTCCAGTAAAAATAATGTATGTATGTATGTATGTATGTATGTATGTATGTATGTATGTATGTATGTATGTTCATAAATGGTGAGGGAACAACAAATTTAAACAGGATCACTTACATATGACACAATATACCGGAAGCTTTTAACCAGCCGACACAGTCATAACAACTGTGTTATTGGTATTAACACGTGATGTAGTCCGCTGGTTAGTGTCAGGAGACTCTGAAGCGGTGATGTGACGTAGCTATAATGTTCTCAGACCACACAGGTATTACAGGTTAATTACACAGGTTCTTGTTACGAGGGCAGAACGTAGGCCGCCGAGGAGCCTGACACCAACAGCGGGTCATCTTTAACACCATAAAAATCCAATAGAGTGTTGGCCAGGACATTGTGGCCCAGCGGTTAATATTAGCGTGGTACAGTCCGCGACAGGCAGTGTTGCAACCTGTAGTGACGATCGTACCACATCTGTAGTGACGACTATATGACATCTGTAGTGACGATCCTACCACACATTTGTGACACTGTCAGAGGCATCACATCTGTTGTGACACTGTCAAAGGCATCAAATCTGTTGTAACGCTGTCAGAGGTATCACACCTGTTGTGACACTGTCAGAGGCATCACATCTGTTGTGACACTGTCAGAGGTATCACACCTGTTGTGACACTGTCAGAGGCATCACATCTGTTGTGACACTGTCAGAGGCATCACATCTGTTGTGACACTGTCAGAGGTATCACACCTGTTGTGACACTGTCAGAGGCATCACATCTGTTGTGACGCTAACAGAGCATCACACTTGTTGTGACACTGTCAGAGGCAACACACTTGGTGTGACACTGCCAGAGCATCACATCTGTTGTGTGACGCTGTCAGAGGCATCACACTTGTTGTGCCACTGTCAAGGCAACACACTTGTTGAGACACTGTCGAGGCATCACACCTGTTGTGAGCTTGTGACACTGCCGAGGCATCACATTTGTTGTGACACTGTCAGGGCATCACATCTGTTGTGATACTGTCAGAGGCAACACACTTGTTGTGTCACTGTCAAAGGCAACACACTTGTTGAGACACTGTCGAGGCATCACACCTGTTGTGACTCTGTCAGAGGCAACACACTTGTTGTTCCACCATTGGCGGCACCAATATCACAATATTTCCTGAGACATCACTGTCAGTTGTGTGGTACAAACACATATTTCACTTCAAGTTTATAAACAAGGATCAAGTAGGTAAGTTTGACCTTAAGTAAAGTTTGAAGGAGAACACAGGTAAGGTTAAGCCTCAGTCGCTGGTTGTTGTGGTCGTCCTACGTCACCTGAGTTAACTAAAGTCGTCCTCTCCACATGACGACTGACCACCTCACTCACGCTCTCACCTGCTGTTGTAACGTTGTGTAACGCTACCTGTGAACTGATGTGTAACACGTAGAGCAAGATGCAAGGAGCTGCACCTTCTGTAACTCGTAGAGAGTGAGACACAAGGGAGCTGCACCTTCTGTAACTCGTAGAGAGCGAGACACAAGGGAGCTGCACTTCTTAACAAATGGGGCAGAGACGAGGCTGCACCTTCTGTAACTCGTAGAGCGAAACACAAGAGAGCTGCACCTTCTGTAACTCATAGAACGAGACACAAGGGAGCTGCACCTTCTGTAACACGTAAAGCGAGACGCAAGGAAGCTGCACCTTCTGTAACTCGTAGAGTGAGACACAAAGACTGCACCTTCTGTAACTCATAGAACGAGACACAAGGGAGCTGCACCTTCTGTAACACGTAAAGCGAGACCCAAGGAGCTGCACCTTCTGTAACTCGTAGAGGAGACACAAAGGAGCTGCACCTTCTGTAACTCTAGACGAACACCCACCTAGAGACCAAGGAGCTGCACCTTCTGTAACTCTAGAGACCAAGGAGCTGCACCTGTAACTCGTAGAACGAGACACAAGGGAGCTGCACCTTCTGTAACTCGTAGAGCGAAACACAAGAGAGCTGCACCTTCTGTAACTCATAGAACGAGACACAAGGGAGCTGCACCTTCTGTAACACGTAAAGCGAGACAGCAAGGAAGCTGCACCTTCTGTAACTCGTAGAGTGAGACACAAGGAGCTGCACCTTCTGTAACTCGTTAGAACGAGACCAAGGGAGCTGCACCTTCTGTAACTCGTAGAGCGAGACACAAGGGAGCTGCACCTTCTCTGTAACTCGTAGAACGAGACACAAGGGAGCTGCACCTTCTGTAACTCGTAGAGCGAAACACAAGAGAGCTGCACCTTCTGTAACTCATGAACGAGACACAAGGGAGCTGCACCTTCTGTAACACGTAAGCGAGACGCAAGGAAGCTGCACCTTCTGTAACTCGTAGAGTGAGACACAAGGGAGCTGCACCTTCTGTAACTCATAGAACGAGACACAAGGGAGCTGCACCTTCTGTAACACGTAAAGCAGACGCAAGGAAGCTGCACCTTCTGTAACTCGTGAGAGCGAGACACAAGGGGCACCTTCTGTAACTCGTAGAACGAGACACACAAGGGAGCTGCACCTTCTGTAACTCGTAGAGCGAAACACAAGAGAGCTGCACCTTCTGTAACTCATAGAACGAGACACAAGGGAGCTGCACCTTCTGTAACACGTAAGCGAGACGCAAGGAAGCTGCACCTTCTGTAACTCGTAGAGTGAGACACAAGGAGCTGCACCTTCTGTAACTCATAGAACGAGACACAAGGGAGCTGCACCTTCTGTAACTCGTAGAGCGAGACACAAGGAAGCTGCACCTTCTGTAACTCAGAGTGAGACACAAGGAGCTGCACCTTCTGTAACTCATAGAACGAGACACAAAAGCTGCACCTTCTGTAACACGTAAAGCGAGACACAAGGAAGCTGCACCTTCTGTAACTGTGAGGCGAGACACAAGGGGCTGCACCTTCTGTAACTCGTAGAGCGAGACACAAGGGAGCTGCACCTTCTGTAACTCGTAGAGGAGAAAGGAGCTACTTGTAACTCGTAGAACGAGACACAAGGGAGCTGCACCTTCTGTAACTCGTAGAGCGAAACACAAGAGAGCTGCACCTTCTGTAACTCGTAGAACGAGACACAAGGGAGCTGCACCTTCTGTAACTCGTAGAGCGAGACACAAGGGAGCTGCACCTTCTGTAACTCATAGAACGAGACACAAGGGAGCTGCACCTTCTGTAACTCGTAGAGCGAAACACAAGAGAGCTGCACCTTCTGTAACTCGTAGAGCGAGACACAAGGAGCTGCACCTTCTGTAACTCATAGAACGAGACACAAGGAGCTGCACCTTCTGTAACTCGTAGAGCGAGACAAGGAAGCTGCACCTTCTGTAACTCGTAGAGCGAGAGCACAAAGGAGCTGCACCTTCTGTAACACGTAAAGCGAGACGCAAGGAAGCTGCACCTTCTGTAACTCGTAGACGAGACACAAGGGAGCTGCACCTTCTGTAACTCGTAGAGCGAGACACAAGGGAGCTGCACCTTCTGTTACTCGTACAAGACACAAGGGAGCTGCACCTTCGCTGTCCTCAACACAGTGACAACAAACGGATAAGATAACAAGAAGAGGCGGCAGACCCCGGGCCTCGCGGTCTCTAAATAACATATACAGTTGTTCCTCGCCAACCGAGGCTTTCAACTTTAATTAAGTTACAACAGGCGGGCGAGAAACGAGGACGCCTCCCAGATATTAAATTATTTTTAATCGAATTCGGTTAAGAATTGATGTTGACCCCAAGGTAGTGAAGACGGACGAAATGTTGACATTTTCTGACGGAGGAAACAATACAAAGACTCTGAGATATATGTTAAGTAATTATATCGTCATTAACCACAAATGTCTGATCAACCTGACGACACAGAAACAGACATAGAAAAGGTGAACAGCCTCCTTCAATTCCTCTTCCACCGAGACTAAAACTAATAAAGTCATCAACTGTGTAAAAGAGAATTTTATGTATGAAGTTTGACTGCAAGTCTCCGATAAACTTTAGGTATTTGTGAAAACTTGGTGTTTACAGACAGAAGGGCAACACCATGACTATGTTCCTTCAAACTTTAGTAGAGGGAAAAATTAATTTCCTTATTGAAGGTAATTAATTTTCTTAAATAATAAGAAGAACAACAGACGTGAGACCAGAGGACGTCATCAACAAGGTCGTCTCACAGTAGAGTGTGACTAATGTTGTGTATCAACAACGTCACAACAAGAGCGAGAGTCAAGGTCGCTCTGACTGATGCCGAATGTTGTGAAGTACTGATGGTAGAGTGAGGACATAAAGGCGTGAACACAACACACGAGAGAGATGAAGAGTGCACTGACCTACTGATCTTGCAGGATACTGGTGCACTGATCTACTGATCCTGCAGGATACTGGTTCACCTACCTACTGATCTTGCAGGATACTGGTGCACTTACCTACTGATCCTGCAGGATACTGGTGCACTTACCTACTGATCCTGCAGGATACTGGTTCACCACCTACTGATCTTGCAGGATACTGGTGCACTTACCTACTGATCCTGCAGGATACTGATGCACCTACCTACTGATCCTGCAGGATACTGGTGCACTTACCTACTGATCCTGCAGGATACTGGCACTCTACCTACTGATCCTGCAGGATACTGGTTCACCTACCTACTGATCTTGCAGGATACTGGTGCTTACCTACAGATCCCAGGATACTGGTTCACCTACCTACTGATCTTGCAGGATACT
Organism: Homarus americanus; assembly: GCF_018991925.1. Taxonomy (NCBI): domain Eukaryota; kingdom Metazoa; phylum Arthropoda; class Malacostraca; order Decapoda; family Nephropidae; genus Homarus; species Homarus americanus. Next base: position 7,908,185 of record NW_024737068.1, read on the forward strand.
GGTGCACTTACCTACTGATCCTGCAGGATACTGGTGCACTTACCTACTGATCCTGCAGGATACTGGTTCACCTACCTACTGATCTTGCAGGATACTGGTGCACTACCTACTGATCCTGCAGGATACTGGTTCACCTACCTACTGATTTGCAGGATACTGGTGCACTTACCTACTGATCCTGCAGGATACTGGCACTTACCTACTGATCCTGCAGGATACTGGTTCACCTACCTACTGATCTTGCAGGATACTGGTGCACCTACTTCATGATCCTGCAGGATACTGGTGCACCTACCTACTGGTCCTGCAGGATACTGGTGCACCTACCTACTGGTCCTGCAGGATACTGGTTCACCTACCTACTGATCCTGCAGGATACTGGTTCACCTACCTACTGGTCCTGCAGGATACTGGTTCACCTACCTACTGGTCCTGCAGGATACTGGTTCACCTACCTACTGATCCTGCAGGATACTGGTTCACCTACCTACTGATCCTGCAGGATACTGGTTCACCTACCTACTGATCCTGCAGGATACTGGTGCATCTATCTACTGATCTTGCAGGATACTGGTGCATCTACCTACTGGGCCTGTAGGATACTGATACACCTACCGACTGGTTGCCGAGGTTCCTGATCCTGCAGGGGAGGAAGGCTTTAGTCCCAAGCTGCGATGACACATTGGTGGGAGACGATGGGTCGAAATAGGGCGGAGGAGGAGCTGTTGAAGGGATAGTTCTCTGGATCCTAATGGGAGCGGGCTGGGGTTGCAGGTAGGAGGGAGAGGAGGACGATAAGGAGTAGAAGGAGAAAAAAGAAGAGGGTGATAAGGAAGGAGAAGCTGGAGAGGGAGAGGGAAGGAAAGCAGAGGAAGGTGGTGGTGAAGTGCTTCTGATGGCGGAGAAGAACAACCGCTGACGGAAGTGATTATTTGGCACAAACTCCTCGGCTGCTGTGGTCGTGTAGAGTGATGTGCCTGTGGGCGAGACATACATGGATACAGTAAACATAAGATAGTTGAGGGAATATCTACTGCTTATTAAGAAAAAAAAATAGCAATTCGACATCACTTATAACTTTCATCCCAGACACCATAATTGTGCCATTTAGTGACATTTGATCCATGTAAAGCACACAAAATTGCATTCCATTTTCTTGGAAAGTCGTCGAATTTGGTCAAATTTTGTGTTCTGAGAAGGTAACACAAAATAAGTTTAATTCCGCATGAAATAAAAGCTTTGCTTATAATATTTCTTAAAGTCTTCAAAAACTTTGAGAGATTTTCGTTAAACATATTATGCATTTGTCTTCTTATTATGCAAAAGTTTGTGTATTCAATGTTTTGTTTACAACTGCAAAGGATCTAATACTTTACACAATAGTTACACTTGACAACAAGTTACTGTTTGGGGAAGTGACTTAGTTTTCTTGAAGGCGTTTCAATAATGCCACAGGTGGAAAAGACTTGCTGTAATTATTTTATTATATATCATTAACTTTCCACAACCGAAAGAGTAGACGAACGCGTTTATGCTCGTCTCACTGAGATAATTACCTGGGTGATACACCTCCAGTCATTAGTAACTTAACATCAGAGAAGAAGGTAATAGTTGATCATTATTTCCCTCACATGTCAGACTATAAGACACATTATACTGCAGGTGTGAGGGAATATGTTACACTTGGTATGCCGAGGAGACGATAATCTCTCTGAGAAAACTCGAGTTGTGTTACACGTGCGGGCGGCCCCACTCGTCCGCCTCAACACCTTCAACCATAAAATATTTTCCCAGTATTTACAAGCTCGCTAACTCCCTCACGCCAGCTGTGTGCTCCAATTTTACTGAGGCTCCGTCATATTCCTTTATGATGAAAACTTGGTAATATGGCGCTATTAATATAATGTAGAGTTTTTAATATAGGAGCTAATGATACAATATAAAGTTTGAATATAGGCGTTAATGGCGTGATGTAGAGATTTAACATAGGCGCTAATGACGTGATATACTGTAGAGTTTCTAATATAGGCGCTAATAATATAATGCAAAGTTTCAATAGAGCTACCTACTAAACACAACACAGTCTACAATACATCACACAATCCGGGACTAACATGATAACTTGCCTCGGTAATCATTAATAAAATATCTCTTACAGCACCGGCCAGCGTCTAGACACAGGTAATTTCTGAAGAAGCAAAGAGCAGACATTTACCCCCGAGGGAGGAGAGGGAAAAGGGGAGGGAGGGAGAGGGGACAGACAGACTTACATTATAGTTATTATGTAGATATAGGCCAGAATGTTGTATAGGAGTGGCAAAATGACCAGCATATATTATAATGGATGTTATAGCGTCCCCACAATGCAGTTAACATCATTTTAATGTGGTATATTTCCCTTCATGTTGTTTGTTTATTTGATAATGGTTTCTCTTCTGTTTAGCTACACACACACACACACACACACACACACACACACACACACACATTCTTACCAAAACATTCTCTGATTAATGAACAGTTATTGCTTTAAATTTGCATATAAACTTTGCTTATTGCCGATCTAGGTGCCAATTATACCCTGAACGTAAACCAATTGAAGATAATTGTAACTATTTGGTGAAATTTAACTTGAGACCTGTGGGAATTTGTGACCCATAGGTAAGCAGCTGAATAGATAATGTAGGAGGGAAGTAACACAAGCTGCCATGGTCTTGTTGTAACACATTGTGGGGAGCTTACTGTACAGATCTAGTAAAATATTCCCCGGTAACTCTGAGTTGTCTAGGCTCAGTGATTTTGTTTACACTATTACTTCACATATAAGAGCCCCTCGTAGCCCCGGCCTGTACCCCAGCTGGTTCACTGTCAGGGAGCTATTACGTTCTCTGGAGGAGTTGAGGATACTGGGGAGTAATCACTTGTTATCTTCCTTATTTTCATTTATATCTCTCATTAAATACTTTCCTTTTGGTGAAACTTTCTGTTATTATATATTTACAATTATTTATATTAGTTACATATGGCTTTTGCAGATAAATCTTATCTATGTTGATAATTATTGCAATATATACAGTAAGAGTCTGGTGGAAGCAAGGGGTAATATCAGCCAAATTTAAACCTCACCAAGAGATTTAAGTTAGGTTAGGTTAGGTTAGGTTAGGTTAGGTTAGTGTGAGCAACAATAAGAGCAACAGTAACTTGAGTCTTGACTGTGGTGAGTAAGAGTGTGACATTTACTTCCGGGTCACTAAGATTCTGCTTGTTTATGTATGTTATTATACGACAGTTGTAATACTCAATATAGCTGGTGTCAACTATAGTACATAACCAGGGAGTATCTACACACACACACACACACACACACACACACACACACACACACACACGCACGCACACCCACACACACGCACACCTAGAAATTGGGCCCCCAGTTATCCCATTTTAAGCTTAATCTCACCGCCAGTATCTGGGGCCTAATCTTGAAGTGAGCCGTATATGCAAAATTACGAATGGACTTGGTCTCGCCTCGCTCTTGGTCTCGTTCTTGGTCTCGTTCTTGGTCTCGTTCTTGGTCTCGTTCTCGAGTATATCACTAACTCCATTCACAATAATTAAACCGTACTTTCATTATGGTAATGACTGGTCTTAATCCTGGTGGTGATACGAGACACATTCTAGCTAACATAGTTACTTACAACAATGTTCATAATTGTTTAATACTAATTAGAAAATGTAAGTCCAACGTTAATCACATTTGTGAGCTAATGCATAAACTTGATTTAATGTATAAGAGTCTATGGTTTACCATGTATAGTACTATGTGTGGTGTAGCGTGGAGAGTAAATAATATCGTGACCTCAAGTATGTGTTTTGGCAATACTTAACGTTTATAGTTAGTTCTTTATTGACAATGTTTATATACAAAAATAAATATACTAGTAAAGTTGAGTAAAATGTTCCTTTAAAAAATGACAACATACAAAAATGTAAACAGTCAACACGTGTAGCCCAGGTGTTGGCAGGTGTTCCAGCAGCCAACTCACAACACAAGACACGTGTAACCCAGGTGTTGGCAGGTGTTCCAGCAGCCAACTCACAACACAAGACACGTGTAACCCAGGTGTTGGCAGGTGTTCCAGCAGCTACTTCACAACACAAGACACGTGTGGTCCAGATGTTGGCAGGTGTTCCAGCAGCCAACTCACAACACAAAACACGTGTAACCCAGGTATTGGCAGGTGCCCCAGCAGCCAACTCACAACACAAAACACGTGTAACCCAGGTGTTGGCAGGTGTTCCAGCAGCCAACTCACAACCCAAGACACGTATAGCCCAGATGTTGGCAGATGTTCCAGCAGCCAACTCATAACACAAGACACGTGTAGCCCAGGTGTTGGCAGGTGTTCCAGAAGCCAACTCACAACACAAGACACGTGTAGCCCAGATGTTGGCAGGTGTTCCAGCAGCCAACTCACAGCACGACCGTTCTGGTAGCTGTCACCGACCAGTTAATATGTCCCACGGGGAGACAAGCTCTTGAAACAGTCACAGTCATGTCAGGGAGGAACAGGCAGAGAAGATTTACTTTTCACTTGTGTGTGGACGTGACGAGAGAGTTCCCAATTCATTTTTAACAAACACGGAAGAAACAAGAAGTTTTCCTTGAACTTAAGGTGAGCTAAAACTGTTTCTGTCAGAGGCCGACAACGTCACCATAAGTATATATGGATCTCTTAGTTACTGGTTCCTGTTCACGTGAACTTGACAAAAGACGAAAAAAATGTGTATACATTTCCTGGGCGGCCCTACCAGGTGGGGTTGTCACCTGTGATCTCAGCACCAGGTGAGGTGTCCAGGTGGTGCTGGAAGATCATCGTCGTTTGTGATTGTTGTCTCACTCCTCAAGACGGATGAAAGAATGCTGTCACTGACAACAACTGAACACTTGTTTATCTCTAAAGTTACGGAAAATGATACTTCGGCCTCCTGAACAAATTGTCTCCACTAAATTGAGAACAGGAATTTCAACCTGAAAAATACTATATCACACCTATCAAAAGTGTTTGGGTAGGAAACTTTTACTAGCTCAATTACTGGGTTTTTTTCATAACTAGGAAAGGTTCTAGAGATTTGAAAGTACGTAAGAAAAAAAGGGAAGAGAGATATTGATAACAGGAAGTCACTGTGATAAAAGACATCCTCACACAACACACCGTCGGCCTGAGCTGGTGACGAGCACTACACTGGAGCCTCCGACCTTTACTGTTGTGGAGACCAAACATGAGAGGCTGACCGTCGTCTCTCAGAACCAATATATTTTTATTACTTGCTGGAGTTATAACGATCACCAGGATGGCAACACTACACGCTTCCTTGAGCATAACATCTGACAACTTTTTTTACTCAACCTTTCAGGACTGAGCTCGCTTTAGCCAGGTCAACTAAGGTCGAGTATTGGTGATCATGATCTGGCCAACCATGATATCTGTCCCTAACTGGCTGGGCCTCGTAGTTATGGAAACGATGACCATAACAAGATTGGTTCACAGCATAACTCCCGCCACCTGGTTGTATACAAACTAAACACAACAGCAAATTTTTAAAGCGATGATTGTTAGCAGTCTCGTATCTTACCTTCATGTTAGGTAATAGTCGTTATTTAGCACATTGTTCGAGCGGTTTTGATAAGTAAATATTCTGTTCTACAACTGTAAATTATTTGGGTAAAACTGTATAATATTCCAGCGTCAATTCGAAAATTTCTCTGGATTTTCTTTGTTAGAATATTTTTTTTTTATATATATTGTTAAATTTAGCTTACTTTTTCCAGTGAGACTCGAACCATGAATCTAGTGAGAGAGAGGCGAAATTGTTACCGCTGAGCTACCGAATAAGTAAAGTAGCCAATTTGGTAGACAATCGACTATCCACTCACCCTATTAGGCCTCACGGGTCTCCAATGGGCCGGCCCTAACACCCACCAACCCAATGGCAGCGTTTTACTAAGTCACTAGCGAGCTCCGAGGACATAGATTTCAGGAAATTGTGCTGTGGTTCCGGACATCCAGTGTGTGAAACTATCGCACACATTCCTGAGATATTGGTATATGTTTGTGTGTAGTTATTTACAGTCTAGGCTGATGGCTTATTGTGTTTAGGTGTACTGTTATCTTATAGTAAAATTAGTAGAGTCATTTAACGATATAGTTGTACCTCAAGAAAAATTTTATCTTTCCAGGTGTGTTTATTATATACAGTTTTACATCAAGTTGTTTCATGCTTGTGTTTCAGACCCACAGATAACAAATACTTATAAGCTAGTATTACACAATATTTCTGAGAGTAAATCTTGTCGGGTACAAACGATTACGTCCCACCAAGCGCTCAGGCTCAGTTATAAGGATTTTCCTTAGACTGATTTATCTAAACACCATTGCAGCTCGTGTGGATGAAGAGTTACCAGTATATCAGTAGAGGCAAAAATAAAATCGTTGGGTAAAATTATCACAGAAAATCAGAGAACGAAACTCAGAGAGGAATTAATAAAATAGAAAGCGAGACTCAGAGAGAATTAGTTGGTCACAAAAGTCTCCAAAAGGTTAAGTGGACAAAAATGTTACAATTGGCGGCTTACGTGAGGCTGGCCAGGAGTTAGGGAGGTGGTGGTGTGTGGTGCAGTGATGGTGAGTCAGAGAGTGTGATAATTAATGTGAGTGTGATAAAGTGTGTCACGCTGCCGAGGTTATGATCGATGGTAAGTCTTCTTCAGTGTGAGATAGGAGGAACTCTTCAGCGCACAATGACTGAGACACGAGTCTTAGAGGCAGCAAGTGACGTCTTTTTCTTCAACATATTAAACATAAAGATACAGAAGTAAGCAACGGGAGGCGTCTTAGTAGTGTTGGGTACGATGTGTGTTGTTGACGCTCTCTGTGTGGCCGGGGCACTGAGACATATTACCCATATTAGCCATAAATATAATATAGAAATACTAAATACGAGACGTGAACTGTTATGGCTGTGTCTGTGTTTGTCACTTGTAGTATTGTCCACCACTCATACACAAGTTCTCATATAACGTAGTTCATCTTCAGCCAACTTGACTTTATGAAAATAACCACCAAATGTACCTTTAGTTTGGTGGTGTGGAGTTTGTCGAGGATTTAATTCCACCTCCTGAAACAGAGACAAGTGGAGGAAGGAAGAGGAGACAGGAGGAGGAGAAAGAAGAGGAGACAGGTGGAGGAGGAGGAGGTGGAAGAGGAGACAGGAGCAGTCGAAGGAAGAGGTGGAAGAGGAGACAGGAGCACGTGGAGGAGGAGGTGGAAGAGGAGACAGGAGCAGGTGGAGGAAGAGGTGGAAGAGAAGACAGGTGGAAGAGGAGACAGGTAGAGGAGGAGACAGGTGGAGGAGGAGCAGAAGAAGTGGAAGAGGAGACAGGAGGAGGAGGAGACAGGTGGAGGAGAAGCAGAAGAAGTGAAGAGGAGACAGAGGAAGAGAAAGAAGAGGAGACAGGTGGAGGAGGAGAAAGAGAGAGGAGACAGGGGAGGAGGAGGAGGTGGAAGAGAGACAGGTGGAAGATGAGACAGGTAGGAGGAGGAGACAGGTGGGAGAGAAGTGAAGAAGTGGGAAGAGGAGACAGGAGGAGAGAAAGAAGAGGAGACAGGTGGAGGAGGAGGAGGGGAGGAGACAGGTGGGAAGGAGACAGGTAGAGGAGGAGAGCAGGTGGAGGAGAAGCAGAAGAAGTGGAAGAGGAGACAGGAGGAAGAGAAAGAAGAGGAAGCAGGGGAGGAGAAAGAAGAGAGACAGGTGGAGGAGGAGGAGGTGGAAGAGGGGAGAGACAGGTGGGAAGATGAGACAGGTGGGGGAGGAGACAGGTGGAGAGAAGTAGAAGAAGTGGAAGAGAGACAGGAGGAGGAGAAAGAAGGAGAGCAGGTGGAGGAGGAGGAGGAAGAGGAGACAGGTGGAAGAGGAGACAGGTAGAGGAGGAGACAGGTGGAGGAGCAGAAGAAGTGGAGACAGGAGGAGGAGAAAGAAGAGGAGACAGGTGGGAGGAGGAGGTGGAAGAGGAGACAGGGAGGAGGAGGAGGAGGTGGAGGAGGAGACAGGTGGAGGAGAGGTAAGAGAAGACAGGACAGGAGGAAGGACAGGGATGAGGTGGGAGGGAGAGAAAGAGGAGCAGGGGAGGAGGGGAGGTGGGAAGAGGAGACAGGAGCAGGGAGGAAGAGGGAGGGAAGAGCGGGGTGGAGGAGGAGAGGAGACAGGAGCATGGAGGAGGACAGTGGAAGAGGGAGACAGGAGGAGGTGGAGGAGGAGGTGGGAAGAGAGACAGGGAGCAGGTGGAGAGAGGAGAGGTGGAGGAGAGAGGAGACAGGAGGAGGAGAAAGAAGAGGACAGGTGGAGGAGGAGGGAAGGGGACAGGGAGCAGGTGTTGGAGGAGGTGGGAAGAGGAGAGACAGGAGAGTTGGAGGAAGAGGTGGAAGAGGAGACAGGGAGGGGTGGGAGGAGAAGAAGAGGAGACAGGTGGAGGAGGGAGGAAGAGGAGACAGGAGCACGTGGAGGAGGAGGTGGAAGAGGAGACAGGAGCAGGTGGAGGAGGAGGAAGAGGTAAAAGGAGGAGACAGAGGAGAGAGGAAGAAGGAGAGGGAGGTGGGAGGAGAGGGGAAGAGGAGCAGGAGCAGGTGGGAGGAGGAGGTGGGAAGGGAGACAGGAGCAGGTGGGAGAGGGAAGAGGTGGGAAGGAGAGGGAGCGGTGGAGAAGAGGGGAGGAAGAGACAGGGCACGTGGGAGGAGGAGGTGGAAGAGGAGACAGGAGGCAGGTGGAGGTGGAGGTGGAAGAGAGGAGACAGGGAGCAGGCTGGAGGAAGAGGTGGAAGAGGAGACAGGAGGAGGAGAAAGAGGAGACAGGTGGAGGAGGAGGTGGGAGAGGAGACAGGAGCAGGTGGAGGAGGAGGGAAGAGGGAGACAGGGAGCAGGTGGAGGAAGAGGTGGAAGAGGGAGACAGGAGGAGGAGAAAGAAGGAGACAGGTGGAGGAGGAGGTGGGAGCGGGGTGGAGAGGGTGGAGACAGGGAGGGAAGAGAGAGAAAGAAGAGGTGGAGGAAAGGTGTAAAGGAAGGAGAGAAAGGCAGGGAAAGATGGGGGGAGGAGGAGGGGGAAGAGGAGACAGGGAGCAGGTGGGGAGAGGAGGGGGAAGAGGAGACAGGAGCAGGGGAGGAAGAGGGGAAGAGGGAGACAGGAGGACAGGAAAGAGGAGGAGGTGGAAGAGGAGACAGGAGCAGGTGGAGGAAGAGGTGGAAGAGGGTGGAGACAGGAGGTGGAGGGGAAGAGAGACAGGAGTGGTGGAGGAAGAGGACAGGAGCACGAGGAGGAGGGAAGAGGAGACAGGAGACAGGTGGGAGCAGGAGGTGGGGAGGAAGGGTGCAGAAGAGGAGACAGGGAGCGGAGCGGGGTGGGAAGAGGTGGAGGGAGGGGAGACAGGAGCACGTGGAGGTGGGGAGAGAGGACAGGAGCAGGTGGGAGGAAGAGGTGGGAAGAGGAGACAAGAGCAGGTGGGAAGAGAGGTGGAAGAGACAGGGGTACGGCAGGGAGGAAGGGTGGAGGAGGAGACAGGAGCACGTGGGAGGAGGAGGTGGAAGAGGAGACAGGGAGCAGGTGGGAGGAGGGAGGTGGAAGAGAAAGGCAGAGCAGGTGGGGAGGAAGAGGTGGGAAGGAGACAGGGAGCACGTGGAGGAGGAGGAGGGGGGAGGGAGACAGGTGCAGGTGGAGAGACAGGAGCAGGTGGAAGAGGTGGAGACAGGAGCAGGTGGGAGGGAGGGTGGAGGAGGAAGTGAGACAGGGAGCAGGTGGAGGAGGAGGTGGAAGAGGAGAGAGCAGGGGCACGGAGGAGGGAGAGGAGGTGGGAGGAGGTGGAGAGAGGACAGGAGGAGGAGGAAGAGGAGGAGGAGGAGGAGGAGGAGGAGGGAGGGAGGAGGAGGAGGGGAGGAGGAGACAGGCGGTTGGCTGCAGGACATATTTACACGAGTGCGTCCTTTCTCCCACAAGTCCATCACCTCCGACAATCACAAAAGATATTGAGTTTTACCCCCTGAGGACCTGATGTTGTCCTGGCGTCTGGTGCTGTGTTGTCCTCCTGGCGTCTGATGCTGTGTTGTCCCTCCTGGCGTCTGGTGCTGTGTTGTCCTCCTGGCGTCTGGTGTTGTGTTGTCCTCCTGGCGTCTGGTGCTGTGGTTGTCCTCCTGGCGTCTGGTGCTGTGTTGTCCTGGCGTCTGGTGCTGTGTTGTCTCCTGGCGTCTGGTGCTGTGTTGTCCTCTGGCGTCTGGATGCTGTGTTGTCCTCCCTGGCGTCTGGTGCTGTGTTGTCCTCCTGGCGTCTGGTGCTGTGTTGTTGCCTCCTGGCGTCTGATGTTGTGTTGTCTCCTCCTGGCGGCTGGTGCTGTGTTGTGCTCCTGGCGTCTGGTGCTGTGTCTCCCGGCGTCTGGTGCTGTGTTGTCCTCCCAGCGTGTTGTCTGGTGCTGTGTTGTCCTCCTGGCGTCTGGTGCTGTGTTGTCCTCCTGGCGTCTGATGTTGTGTTATCCTCCAGGCGTCTGGTGCTGTGTTGTCCTCCTGGCGTCTGGTGCTGTGTTGTCTTCCTGGCGTCTGGTGCTGTGTTTGTCCTCCTGGCGTCTGGTCCTGTGTTGTCCTCCTGGCGTCTGGTGCTGTGTTGTGTTGTCCTCCTGGCGTCTGGTGCTGTGGTAAGTCCTCCTGGCGCTGGCTGCCTGGTGTTGCTGTCTCCTGGCGCCTGGTGTTGTGTTGTCGTCCTGGCGTCTGGTGCTGTAGTTGTCCTCCTGCGTCTGGTGCTGTGTTGTCCTCCTGGCGCCTGGTGTTGTGTTGTCCTCCTGGCGCCTGGTGTTGTGTTGTCGTCCTGGCGGCCTGGTGTTGTGTTGTCCTCCTGGCGCCTGGTGCTGTGTTGTCGTCCTGGCGTCTGGATGCTGTGCTGTCCTCCTGCTGCCTGATGTTGTTGTCCTCCTGGCGTCTGGTGCTGTGTTGTCCTCCTGGCGTCTGGTGCTGTGTTGTCCTCCTGGCGTCTCTGTGCTGTGTTGTCCTCCCTGGCGTCTGTGCTGTGTTGTCCTCCCCTGGCGTCTGGTGTTGTGTTGTCGTCCTGGCGTCTGATGCTGCGGCGTCTGATGCCGTGGTTGTCCTGGCGTCTGTGCTGTTGTCCTCCTGGCGTCTGGTGCTGTGTTGTCCCTCCGGCGTCTGGTGCTGTGGCGTCTGGTGCTGTGGCGTTGTCCTCCCTGGCGTCTGGTGCTGTGTTGTCCTCCTGGCGTCTGGTGTTGTGTTGTCCTCCTAGCGTCTGGTGCTGTGTTGTCCTCCTGGCGTCTGGTGCTGTGTTGTCCTCCTGGCGTCTGGTGCTGTGTTGTCCTCCTGGCGTCTGGTGTTGTGTTGTCCTCCTAGCGTCTGGTGCTGTGTTGTCCTCCTGGCGTCTGGTGCTGTGTGTTGTCTGGACGAGGAAATTTATGGCAGGACTCGCGAAGACCACCGATAACTTCCTTTTACTGAGTTTAAAAGACCAGCGTGTAGGAGACCAGAGTGTAGGAGACCAGAGCGTAGGAGATCAGAGTGTAGGATGTACGAAGGAAAGAGCGAAGGACGTGTGTGTATGTGTGTGTGTGTGTGTGTGTGTGTGTGTATATTATGAAACAGTTCACACCACAATTACTAGTATTACTCCTACCGTATTACCTGTACATTCGTTACCATCAACTGCCATCAAGACAGCTATTGCCCTAGAAGCGTCTAATATATAACAACATACTATCTTATCATGTAACATATAGCTTACTTATTCATACGGCTATCTTCAATTTCCTTCCACCTGCCCCGATCACGCTACCTAACTAAGGCTTAATATCACAAGATGTAACTTTCGATCGTGAATTACTTAAAGTACGGATTGACGGAGTGGATTAAACGACGGATAGAGAATAGTAGAGACGTCCTCCTTATAATCCTGCACGACATATTCCCAGAAGAGTCTTATTTTCTCAAACTTCCCCAGCACAGTTCCCAAGTATAAGGAATATAAGGAGGTACAGTCCAGGCAAGATAAGACAGTAGCATCTGTAGACTCTAACCAGAACGCGTGAGGGCTACCAGACAGTTATACACACATACAGTATACAAACAGTTATAAACAAAATAAAACACAAAATACTCTCCCTCTTAAATGTTAAATATTTCAAAACTAAAATACTCAGTCAATAATTTTCAACTCTTAAAAAATAAAAGATGAATCGAGTCGCTTTATGAAGTTCCTGTGGCTATATATAGATCCATTATATTGACTAATGTCTTCCATTTTTCATACTGGTAATCAGAGGAGTCATCATTGGTGAGGTCTATACATGGTTTGTGTGTGTGTGTGTGTGTTTGTGTGTATGTGAGGGGGCAGGAGGGGGGGGAGGGTTCCTGTACATTAAAGACTACATATATCAACTTAACTGGTCATCGTAGAAGATATGACCTTTAAACAGTCTTTCTCTCTCTATGGGGAACTTACACTTTCCTGACGCAGCAATGGTCCAAGTTTTCATTTACCAAATTGTGTCTTTGTGTGACAGCAGAAATATTACACAAAAATATTATTATAATTTAGGCTGTCAATCTAGTGTTTCCTATATTTAACTCAATAACATCTTAGATCTTTAACTTGATGTTTTCTCTTATTTACTTAATGTTTTCCCTGGTATGGAGATATATTCCTTTATTCATACTTTAACAATGTTTTCTAATATAGGACTAACCTCTCAGAAAACATTCCAAGGGAGTACTTCGTAATATTCTTCTGCACTGATAGAATATTTTTTTTTGGTTACGGAGATAAATGGTGTTAATATCCACTTAAGACAATCGTAATGTTTTGTTCTAATTAGGCATTCGGAGTACCCAGGTTAAGTGCCTGTTGTGAGTTTAACGATAAGCGTTAGACGAGGTCGATTGGAGAGAAACAAATGGCCGCCTCTTCCCTCCCTCCCACTTTCCCTACCTCCTTCTCTTCCTTCCCTCCCTCCCTTCCCTCCTTCTTTCCCTTCTTCTTTCTCCTCCTTTGCTCATCTGTTGTGTAAGGCGACGAAGCCTCAGGAGGAAGGGTCAGAGGTCAAGGTTCAAGTGGCCCTCTTGTTAGGGAGAGCCAGGAGGGTTGAGTCACTTTTGTTTGAGGTTAATATGAGCAGAGATGTTGACGACACAAAGGATGAGAGACAATAAACAAGTCCCTCGTTAGGCTTTATGTTCTGTGTATAATAATAATAATAATAATAATAATAATAATAATAATAATAATAATAATAATAATAATAATAATAATAATAATAATAATAATAATAATAATAATAATAATAATAATAATAATAATATAAATGACAGTAATAATAATAATAATAATAATAATAATACTTTTAATAATACTACTACTAATAATAATAATAACAATAATAATAATAATAATGATAATAATAATAATTCACGGCTCACTGACAAGTGCAGTAAATATAAAAATATGCAAATGGCATAAGTGGTACATATATGATATGCAGTATAATGTATATAATGTGGGTGTGTGTGTGTGTGTGTGTGTGTGTGTGTGTGTGTGTGTGTGTGTGTGCGTGTGTGTGTGTGTGTGTGTGTGCTGACTAGCAGACATTTATGTAGTTTTATGAGTGTGTGACATGAATTGAAGTCAATAATTCTTTCATTATGCTTTTATTATACGCTTTTAAATAATTACTGAC
>NW_024737068.1:7926952-8040512 GCF_018991925.1 Homarus americanus
ACTTGAAGCTATGAACTGTTTTACGATTTAGTGTCATTCTTTAGTGTTGAAACCACAATGAGAGAGTCACAGTAGAAGGAAATTTACTTCAGACATATAAACGTAAAGAAAACTCCCAAGTATCGCAACACACACACACACACACACACACACACACACACACACACACACACACACACATCTAAGAATATAGTGGCTCCGTCGTCAAGGGGCATTTAGTACAGATCAGCACCATAAACTATTATGGCACCATACTCCTCAACACCGTCACAGACACAAAAATTCCTCGATACGAAGGAATTATTCTCATATTTTGTTAAGTTTATGGTTTATGAGTGTGACTGATACCGTGGGAGTGTTGGTAGTGAAACCCTGATAACGTTTAGATACACACACACGTAAAAAATTGTAGACACACACATACACACACACACACATATATCACACACACACGCACACACACACACACACAAAGGGTTTTTGTTGTCGTGCGAGCCAGTAATTGAAGTTTGTCGTGATTACACAGACCAAGTTATCAGTAAAAACATAATGGTATGCATTAAATGAATTGCAGTTTATATGAGATAGTGCACTATAGCGATTATGTTTTATTGAGATAATTCTACATTTTAAATGTAGTGTATTATGGTATTGACTGTGACGGGATACTTGTGTGTGTATGTTTTAGTAGCTACGTTCGCGCGCGCGCGCGCGCGTGTGTGTGTGTGTGTGTGTGTGTGTGTGTGTGTGTGTGTGTAAGTATATATGTGTTTACTCATGTGTGTTTGTGTCAATTTTATCCTGCTAAGTCAAATGTACGAGTACATATTATCAATCTCGTCCAAATAGCATCAAGAAAATCTCAATCTAGAAACTTCCCTACAGGCCGAGTGTTCCCTTAGAGCGATATACGTTATCAATCCAGAACTAGAATAATCCATAAGAATACAAGGGGAATAAATAACAGCTAATAGGTAATAAATTTGAGATATAAATAAATAAAACAGCTGAACTATAAAGTAACATGGAAGACAAAACGTAAGACCGTGTTGTACTGTGGTCAAGAACGCAGAAACATGTTGCAAATTTGACAGAAACGCCGGAAAATATTGCAAGAGTCAGGATCACGGGAATATGTTGCAAAATAGTGAGGGACATTAAACCATGTTGCAAGAGACTATGGAACACTAGACCATGTTGCTCGACACTCAGGAACACTAGAACACGTTGCTGGACACTCAGGAACACACAGACACGCATTAACATACAAACGACGCGGCGGCACGAGGAAAATTATGAAAATGACATACATGACTCGCCTCAGAGGACACAGTGATGCTTGTGTTGGTGAGGAAAGGAGGGAGAGAGAGATGGAACAGGGGGAGAGGGAGAGGAGTGGAACTGGGAGGAGAACAGTGGAACGGGAGAGAGAGGGAGAGGGATAGAACATTAGGGAGGGAAAACAGTGGAACGGGAGATATAGGGAGAGGAGTGGAACGGGAGGGAGAACAGTGGAACGGGAGAGAGTGGTTGAATGAGGGGAAGAGTGAGAGAGATGGACCGAGAAGGAGGGAGAGTGAGAGCAATATAATGGGAAGATGAGTGGGAGAGACAGCAGTGGCAGGAGAGGGATAGAACGAGAGAGATGGACCGAGAAGGAGGGAGAGTGAGAGCAATATAATGGGAAGATGAGTGGGAGAGACAGCAGTGGCAGGAGAGGGATAGAACGAGAGAGCAGTGAGAAGGGAAGGGAGACGGAGAGCCATAGAATGAAAGAGAGAGAAAGAGAGAGAGAGAGAGAGAGAGAGAGGAAATTGAGATATAGGTTGAGCAATGAAACGGAAATAACAGGAAAAAAAGCGGGACGGAAGGGAGAGTGAAAGGAAAGGAGGAAAGAAACAGTCGGGGAGAACATCTCTGAGAGAGAGAGAGAGAGAGAGAGAGAGAGAGAGAGAGAGAGAGAGAGAGAGAGAGAGAGAGGGGGTAAAGAACGCTCTGAGATCTTCATGTTTTTATCCACAGCCTAAGGAAGTAGAGAGACTCGCTCGGTATGTCTTAACTCACCCTTGTCTCCTGCCTAGATGTTTCCCTGTTGTAAGTTTGTCGTTTTGTGATATTTTTGTCTCCTCTGCTTCTCTTTCTCTTTCATCCTTCTTCTTCTGTTTCATTCTTCTTTTCTTTCATTCTTCTTCTTCTTCTTTTTCATTCTTCTTCTGTTTCATCCTTCTTCTTCTGTTTCTTTCTTCTTCTCTTTCGACCTTCTTCTCTTTTACCCTTCTTCTTCTGTTTTATTCTTCTTTCATTTTTCTTCTTATTTTATTTCATCATTCTTCTTCTTCTCTTTCATCATTCTTCTTCTCTTTCATCAATCTTCTTCTTCTCTTTCATCATTCTTCTTCTTCTCTTTCATCTTTCCTCTTCTTCTCTTTCATCATTCTTCTTCTTCTCTTTCATCATTCTTCTTCTCTTTCATCATTCTTCTTCTTCTCTTTCATCATTCTTCTTCTTCTCTTTCATCTTTCCTCTTCTTCTCTTTCATCATTCTTCTTCTTCTCTTTCATCATTCTTCTTCTTCTCTTTCATCATTCTTCTTCTCTTTCATCATTCTTCTTCTTCTCTTTCATCTTTCCTCTTCTCTTTCATTCTTCTTCGTCTTCTTCTTGCCTAACTATTATCTCCTCACTATGCTTTTGTTTTGTTATCTTTGATGTGGATCTCTTTTTTTATCCTGTTCTCTCTCTTTTCTTCATTTATTGTCAAACACCATTCAGTTTTCTTCACTTATTATTTACTAATTTATTCCTTTTCTCTATATATCTCCCTCTTTTCTTCTTTCATATTCTCCTTATCTTTATTTTAGATTTCTTAGCTCTTCTTCATCCACCAAGTTCCTGTTCCTCCTCTACTGCATAATATTCTGTACTAACAATTTCTTCCATTATTTTACTTCCTCTCCCAGCAGCCATTTGAGGTCTTTCGTCTGTGTTTTATGTGACGTTTATATTATGCCGAGTGATGGACACTTTCTGCCATGTAAATTTTGTTTTTGTGTTCCAGCAACCGTAAAACAAGTGTGTGTGTGTGTGTGTGTGTGTGTGTGTGTGTGTGTGTGTGTGTGTGTGTGTGTGTGTGTGTGTGTGTGTGTGTGTGTGTGTGTGTGTGTGTGTGTGTGTGTGTGTGTGTGTGTGTATTTCTTCGTCTGTCGTGGTGAAAGTTCCTGGATAACTATGAATAATTCTTAACCAACATCTAGCAATATGTTCTTTAGTGTTGTTTCTTGCTGTCGTTTTTGCTGTAGTTGTTGTTTTTGCTTGCTGTAGTTGTTGTTATTGTTATTCTTCTTCTTGTTCTTCTTCTTTTTTTGCCCGATGAGTGTTTTGGCTAGGGCGTGCGGGTCAAGATCGACGAGGCAAGGAATATTGTATTATCTTCAAAGTCCATCATCAATAAAACACTAATCTCAGCAACTGACCATAGTGAGGGATGAAACACCTATTGACATCAGTGACACGCCACTACACAGTCGACGTCGATGATTTAGATACAAAATATATGGATAATTTATACAGCGTGATACAAAACAGACGAGGTTTTCGGGGGTGAATATATAATAAGGTATCGGTATGTTGAGAAGTTGATGAGGCTTGAGGCTGGTGAAACGACAATGAGACGCCGGCAAGACAGACATTTTACAGCTCGTGAACTGAAGAGATTTTAAGTACACTGTCGTAAATTGTCTAGATTTAAGTACCCAATAGATACCCCCCAAAAAAGTATCATAATCTACTTAACCAGTTTTCTAGAGAGGTAGAAAACTGAAATAGATAAGAGAACAAGAGACATTCATGATCTAGTTTTGATAGAAGTCGTCGTTAGGGGAAAAACAAAATCAGAAAATGTCGAGAGAACAAACTTTACAGCGAGGACAAAAAATATCAAATCTACACAACATGGAGATGAATAGTTTCTAGCGGGAGTTATTTATAGCCGCCTGGTAGAGACACAACATTACAAAGTTAATACACACAGTTACATAGCTACTTCAAAGTTACATAACTCCTCCCCCAGTTACATAACTCCTCCAAAGTTACATAGCGCCCAAGAGGTACCTAGACTCCTCCCAGGGACACGTGTAAAAAAAAAAAGGATTCCTACACAGATAAAAGTCACAGGAGGGAATAGAGTGGTGTCCTACGTGTGTGTGTGTGTGTGTGTGTGTGTGTGTGTGTGTGTGTGTGTGTGTGTGTGTGTGTGTGTGGGTGTGTGTGTGTTGATCTAGGTTATGGGCAACAAGGACTTATCATCCCCCGACACCAGAGTGCCCCTCACACTTCCTGTCATCCCGCAACCGACTCAAGAATCTCCTCCGTCTCAGGCAGCTTTAAGTAGGATCGTAAGTTAGGTTAAGTTAGGTTAGGTTTCTGTCATTGATATAAAGGAATACAAGTTTCACGTCTCCTATGACTCTACACTTATATATTTTGGGTCAGGGATCAGAAGATATTTTGAAATACCAAAAAATCCAAACCCTGAAATTTCTGTTTCCTGATGAGAATTTAAGTTCTGGCATTATATAATTATTTATATATAATTGTGAATAAATATGATACTAACACACATACACATTCTTCTCTCCATAAACAAAAATGGCAAGTTAAAACGATATATTTCTTTTCTAAGGACTGTTCTCAGGTAAGGGTTGAGGTCAGAAGTGTACCATAGCTCAGAAACATTCGTCCACCTCACCGCCATCATCCAACTCTTCCATCTTTATTATTTACTAGAATGATAGAGCAGGTGGCGCTAAGATTGTGTTGTTGTTATCTTCATATGACACACCAGATCCTTTTGACAATATAGTCCAATTACTCTCAGTTACCAAACATATTTAGAACCAAACATCTGAGAGTACATGTTACGTGGCTCTCTTACCTGAGATCTGTTTCATTGATTCTACAGTGAAATTCCGTATAAATGGCTTCTCTCTCTCCATATAATCCGTTAGATGGAGGGTTTCACATCTAGTGGATCCTCGATATAACGGACTTTCAACTCAATAGAGTTCGTTAGATGGAGGTTTCATATCTGACGAATCCTCGATATAACGGAATATCCTCTGCACATTGTCCGTTAAATAGAGGTTTCACTGTACTGTACTTGGCATGACAACGCCTGATCTTTCCCGCGTATAGAACATAGAGACAATTAAAGTAATCTCGGCTTCCTGATGTTAGCAACGACCAACTGTCGTGAATAAAATATTGAAGGATAATATTACGATAGATTTTAGGTCAAAGTTGATTATACTTTGTGCAATATGGAGAATATGCGAGTAAGAGGAGACACTATAGGATCAATAATTCTCGTCCAGAAACGTTCATTAGCCGAGAAGATTTAATAGCTACCCTCTTTACGTTTTATGTACCTGCGCTCCTACTTACTTATAATGTAAGAAAAACGATTTAAAACGTAAACAGTGCAAGCTGTTTTAGGTGATGGTACAAGTTGTATCATCTTACAGGTGGCCAGAAAGTCAGGTAAAAATAGTTGTTCATCATCATCATCATCATCATCATCATCATCATCATCATCATCATCATCATCATCATCATCATCATCATCATCATCATCATCATCATCATCATCATCATCATCATCATCATCATCATCATCATCATCATCATCATCATCATCATCATCATCATCATCATCATCATCATCATCAATCATCATCATCATCATCATCATCATCAATCATCAATCATCATCAATCATCATCATCATCATCATCATCATCATCATCATCATCATCATCAATCATCATCATCATCATCATCATCATCATCATCATCATCATCATCATCATCATCATCATCATTATTATTATTATTATTATTATTATTATTATTATTGCTTCGTTTCGTGTACAGGGACAATCGCGAAATGATCTGTGATACTCGGGAATTTTTTGATGTGTCAGACAATGAGTGGTGCGACGCGCTGAGGCAAGTATTCAAGAAGTTGGAAAGAATTTTGAGTATTTATTTTAATGTAGTAAATGTATGACTCTGTGTAGTTGTGTATAATGTAAACAATGCTAACTTTCCATGGTCGCTCCTCGCCCATGAATCTAAAAGTGTGGTAATGAGGGTATAGTGGTGCAAATTCACGCACAACAAATTACAATACCCTCACCTACCTTCCGAGAGGCGAGGGAAACGTTATTAGACAAGAACACTTAGTCTAATTAAACTAATCAGATCTAACTTTACTTGTCTAGTCTAGGTGAGGATCATTTGGTCTTAACGTTGTTTCCATAGTTTAAACCGAATTATCTTAATCCAATTAACAAGAATTGATTACACCAAAGTTATATAAACACCCTTGTTGATGAAGGCTTAGTAGTCACAGGTACACTCACTCTCTCTCTCTCTCTCTCTCTCTCTCTCTCTCTCCTCTTCATATTAATCATCATCATCTCCTCCTCCTCCTCCTCCTCCTCCTCCTCATCATCATCATCATCATCATCCGTCTCTTCTTCTTCCTCCTGATGTTCTAGTTATTGTTTTCCTCTTCATTTCTTTATGTTCCTATTCCTCTGTTATTCCTCTTGCTTCTGCCGTTCCTTTTAGCTGTTCTCTCCCTCCTCCTTCATTTTCTTTTCCTGTTGTTCTTTTCTATCCTTCCCTATCCTTGTAATATTCCTCTTGTGGTTCCTCTTCCTCCCTCTGTTCTTCTTGTTGTTCTTCTTCTTCTCGCTATTCCTCTCATTATTCATCTTCCTTCTTCTGGTCCTCTTCCTCCCTCTGTTCTTCTTGTTGTTCTTCTTCTTCTCGTTATTCCTCTTATTATTCATCTTCCTTCTTCTGTTCCTCTTCCTCCCACTGTTCCACTATATTTTCCTCTTGTGGCTCCTCTTCCTCCTCCTGTTCATCTTGCTATTTCTCTTTCTTTGTTCCTTCTCCTCCCGCTGTTCTCCTTACTGCACATCTACACCCCCACCTCCCCCCCTCCCCTCCCACCTCCTCCTCCTCTGGGGCCCGGTGAGACAACAGAGTGTGGGCGGGCAGTGTAGTCAGACAAGGTCACCACCGTCTTGAGCCTGGGTGATTACATAGTTCTTTCTACTGCTCTTGTAGCTCCCCTGCAATTTGTCTTACTTTTCTTTCTCTGTTTTTTTATATTTGTTTTTCTTCCCTATTGCGGTAATTGGGGGCTTTGCTTTATGTATTTTTTTTTTTTTTTTTTTCAAGGCTGTTCACTGTAATTGCTAAAGAAGCCTGTGTTGTCATTGTAGTTACACTCTCTCTCCTCTCTCTCTCTCTCTGCACGTGCACATAACACATAAACCTCCATCAGGGCGAATAGCTACTGTACACATAGCAGATTATAATAATAATAATAATAATAATAATAATAATAATAATAATAATAATAATAATAATAATAATAATAATAATAATAACAATAATAATAATAATAATAATAATAATAATAACTAAGAGCGACATTGACAAAAAATCTATAACAAGTACGACTCACTTGATATAAACACAGAAACTTGATTCATAAGATATTGTAATGCCTTTAAAAATAATGTAAAACCTATTATTGTGAATTTATAATGAACTATACCATAAAGAGAACTAGTAATATGAACAGTGTATTGACTAGTAAACACAGATAATACTTAGTAATTTGTTATTGTTTTGTTGTTGAAAATATGTCTCCTCGATCTCTGGTACTACTCTAAATATTAAAGACAAGTTTAAGTTATAGTAGTGTGTCGTCACTCCGGGGCTCTCAACACTGTGTCAACACCCCGGGGCTCTCAACACTGTGTCAACACCCCGGGGCTCTCAACACTGTGTCCCAACCCCTCGGGGCTCTGTTTCTGTCCAGCACCCGGGGCTCTCAACCTGCATCAACACCTTGGGGTTCTCAACACTGTGTGCTTTCTCCGGTTCTCAACACTGTGTCAACTTGCCTGGGGCTCTCAACACTGTGCTCAACACCTCGAGACTCTCACTGTGTCCAACATGTGGGCCTCAACACTGTGTCAATACCTCAGGGCTCTCAACACTGTCAACACCTCAGGGCTCTCAACACTGTGTCAACCTCGGGCTCCTCGCCTGTCAACACCTCCAGGGTTCTCAACACTGTGTCAACACCTCGGGGCTCTCAACACTGTGTCAGCACCTCGGGGCTCTCAACACTGTGTCAACACCTCGGGGCTCTCAACACTGTGTCAGCACCTCGGGGCTCTCAACACTGAAGACAACAGCCGACAATCAGCAGTGTTGACGAGGGCGAGAGGAAGCCAAACAGTAAACAGCTGGAAACTATTTCACATTTATAAACTTTAAAATTTTTCCACCAAAAAACACAATAACATTTTCATTTTACTTCGGTTATTTATCCAATCGTGAGGTCCTTGATGGTAGTTAAGGAGACAGTTAAGATTTTTGTTACTGTACCATCCTCTCTGATATAATGTCCGTTTAATTGAATATTAGGAGTTGAGTCACCCCAGGGGGATATTACCTTGAGCTCAACACGGTCGTAGCCTACTAGCTTAATTACCTTCCTCGACACACTAAGTTATATATTAATTCACTGGAAGTTCGCGTCTTCATACTATAATATATAATTCAGCGATATATTATACACAGATCGATCAATAAATGGTATTAGGTTTATGTATTTGTCGACCCCAAGCACAGGTCAAGGAGGTCAAGTCGGGGATGAAAATAACCTAATGTGACCTCACGGGTCTACATGTGCAATGGTTCATTAAAACAAAAATCTCATCCCTCTATTGAGTATTTAAGAAAAAATTTAACGTACCAGTGAGGGAAATAATACAGTGACCAGAGCGAGTAAGTCCTCAGGCGAGGCGAGTTCTTTTTTAATCTCACAAGAAGACTATTTCATTATGGCTCTTGAGATGAAGTTCTTAAGTTGGGTCAGAAAGTTGAAGTTGTCAAGTTGCGTCATAAAGATGAAGTTCTCGAGAGGAGTCAAAAAGATCATTAAGACTCGGGACTCGGGACATTCACCCAAAATGCAGAATTATTCTTTGACCGATCTTCTGGGACCTTGGGAGCGGTACTGCGGTTACTACGGTATCTTTAGTGGTACTAAAGGTGGTAGCTGTGTAGGTGGTGCAGGTAATCATGGTAATAAGGTATGGTAGTCTCATTAACATATAAACAAAGGTTACATGTAGCAGAAGATACAATAAGGGTAAAGGAAATTTTGGTAATATAACTGATGCTAGTGGTGGTGGTTGTTGACAATGGTGATAGTGGTAATGAGAGTGTGTTGGCGGTGGTGGAGGTGGCAGCAAGGGTGTTGACAGTGATGATGGTGGTAATGACAGGTGTGTTGACCGTGGTGGTGGTGATAAAAACAGATGTGTTGACAATGGTGATAGCATAGATCCTGGTAGTAGAGAGAGAGTAAGGAATGATCCATAAAACAGGTGACGTTGAGCACTTACCTGGGGTAGCCGCAACAGTTGTGGTGGTACTAGTGACAACGGTGGTGGCGTTAAGACCAGCAGCAGTGGCAGTGGTAGTTGTGGTAGTGGTGGTCGTGTTGGTGGTGTTGGCAGGTTCTTGTACAGCGACTGTCCTGGCCAGCGACAACAAGATGATCCAGTTTACAAAGACCTTCATGGTGTAGGAGCTATTACACGCCATCTGTGTGACCAGGCGGGTTGTGTGAGTCAGGTCACCATGAGGTCATGATCGTGACCTGGAGGTTTTTCAGGGATCAAGAGGTCACCACAAAGTCATGAGGGTGACCTGTCAAGTTAAGTCACTCAAGAATTATGAGCAATTTTCAGTCACATTCAAGGTCGTACATCACAGTTCTCTTGGGTGAATGTGTTCCTCTAAATAGACTCAGAGACACTCCTTCTGCCTCGTGAAATAGAGTGAGTAAAAGTTATTCCTTCTGAACTATATCTGGCTTGATTGTCCGCCATAACATTAACTACACAAAACAAACTTCACCCAGAAAGACCGTGAAATCAAACACTTGTGTCCTGATGTTTCAATGATTTTGTAACCTTTTCCCTTGATAACATTCACCTCGTCAATCTATTTCACAATTTGTCGCAGCATCACAGAAGAAACACTGAACGATATTCTCAATTACCGAAGTGACAACTGGTGATGACTGGCGTGGGGCTTGAAGGAGTTGAAACAGATCTCTTATCTAGAACACAGCTCACCTTGGGTCCAGGTAGTGACGGGGTGGACTCCTCAAACTCACACCTGAAAAACAACGAGCAGTTAGCAGTTAGCAGTTAGCAGCTATCAGTTATCAGTTATCAGCACTATATTCTTACCTGCATATCTCCCTCATGTGTCCTCTGGCCAGGAAGTGAAACATACATTGTGTCTAAAAATAAGTAAGAGGGGAGAGAAACGGAATAGTACGGAAAGAGACAAATGAGATGGAACAAGGGGGAAGGTAAAGCCATGAGGAACGTTGGTGGCTGAAACAAAAAGTGGAGAGAGAGAGAGAGAGAGAGAGAGAGAGAGAGAGAGAGAGAGAGAGAGAGAGAGAGAGAGATGCGGGACATATGATGTACAAAACATACGTATATGAATAATAATAACTGCCCTCATAAGATTATCAAAACAGAAGTAGGACCAAGGACTGCCATTGGGGTACACCAGTCTGGGATAGTTAATGAAGGTCGAACCAGAAGATAAAGAAGACTAGAAGAGGTGAACCAGAAGATAAAGAAGACTAGAAGAAGTGAACCAGAAGATAAGGAAGATAACAGGAGGAAAACTATGAATAAGAAGAAAGTGTGATAACAAGGTCTTTGAAACAAGAGATAAGTCATACTGTTATTGTTCACTCTCATACTCTAGGAATCGGAAAGTCAGGCAGAAACTGTGGAGTTAAAACGCATATAACATAACCTCACTACATACATACATACATACCAAAGGTTGAACCTAATACTCCATTGCTTACACACATGACACACACACATAGACAGGTATATATGTCTCGTAGGGTAACATAAAATGGTTCTCTAGTAATAATAAAATCTTGTATGTGGGTTTAGACTTTTATTTTCACCAGCTTTAGTAATAATAAGCATAAGTGACAATATTGCCGAAGTGTCAACAGTTTACGTTCAAATGTTCCATGAAATGTGTGTGTGTGTGTGTGTGTGTGTGTGTGTGTGTGTGTGTGTGTGTGTGTGTGTGTGTGTGTATTACTATACCATGTGTACTGTATATCATATTAAACACCCCAAGTACTGTAATAAAAATAAATGTGGCTGCATTACCCACTAATCAACTATTATTCAGCTTCGTGTTAGACCATCTCATTAAGTTAGTCAATTTGTCTCACTTGGAATATAATTTAAAAGTTGGTAATTGACTCAAGAAGTTCGTTCAACAATCAATGAAGTTGTACAAGTGTGAGAAGGGAAATAAAGACCCTTCAGTCTGTCTTTCTATTTGATCATCTATCGCAGTCTAATGTAGCGTTGGTGGAGGAGTCTGCCAGTCTGACACCTTCACGTGTAGGGACCCAGGTAGAGGATGACACCTGACACCCTCACTCGGAGGACGGCAGCATTACGAGAAAGATTTTTGTATAATATATTCCTGCTATATACCAACACATTAAGAATAACAGCTCGTCATAACAGTACATTAGTTTAACACGTCATAACAGCTCGTCATAACAGTACATTAGTTTAACACGTCATAACTGCTCGTCATAACAGTACATTAGTTTAACACGTCATAACAATAGCTGTCATCAGTGTTGACTGCCTTAATGACCAATTTGCATAACGCGCCAACACATATTTATCTTTTAATTTCAAATACATTTTTGTTTGCATATAGATGAGGTGTGAGCGAGAGAGAAATGACGGAAATATTTTTAACTCACCACAGTCTTGGCAACCTAAAATCTCTGGCTAACATTAAGTGAGCGGAGAAGGCCGTGGTTAGTAATGTGGGGGAGGGCGTGGTTAGTAGTGTGTGGCAGTGGTGGAGGGCGTGGTTAGTAGTGTGCGGCAGTATGGAGGAGGGCGTGGTTAGTAGTGTGTATCAGTGTGGAGGAGGGCGTGGTTAGTAGTGTGTGGCAGTAGTGTGGAGGATGGCGTGGTTAGTAGTGTGTGGCAGTATGGAGGAGGGCGTGGTTAGTAGTGAGTGGCAGTAGTGTGGAGAAGGGCGTGGTTAGTGGTGTGGTGGTGTGGAGGCGGGCGTGGTTAGTAGTGTGGAGGCGGCCGTGGTTAGTGGTGTGGTAGTGTGGGGGAGGCGTGGTTAGTAGTGTGGAGGAGGGCGTGGTTAGTGTGTGGCAGTAGTGTGGAGGAGGGCGTGGTTAGTAGTGTGTGGTGTGGAGGAGGGCGTGGTTAGTGGTGTGGTGGTGTGGAGGAGGGCGTGGTTAGTAGTGTGGTGGTGTGGAGGAGGGCGTGGTTAGTGGTGTGGTGGTGTGGAGGGAGGGCGTGGTTAGTAGTGTGTGTGGCAGTATGGAGGAGGGCGTGGTTAGTGGTGTGGGCGGCCGTGGTTAGTGGTGTGTTAGTGTGGGGGAGGGGCGTGGCTAGTAGTGTGGAGGGCGTGGTTAGTAGTGTGTAGTAGTGTGGAGGCGGCCGTGGG
This sequence comes from Homarus americanus, assembly GCF_018991925.1. Lineage (NCBI taxonomy): Eukaryota > Metazoa > Arthropoda > Malacostraca > Decapoda > Nephropidae > Homarus > Homarus americanus. The sequence continues at coordinate 7,939,600 of NW_024737068.1, forward strand.
TAGTGTGTGTAGTGTGGAGGAGGGCGTGGTTAGTAGTGTGGAGGCGGCCGTGGTTAGTGGTGTGGTAGTGTGGGGGAAGCGCGTGGTTAGTAGTGTGGAGGAGGGCGTGGTTAGTAGTGCGTAGTAGTGTGGAGGAGGGCGTGGTTAGTAGTGTGGCAGTATGGAGAGAGCGTGGTTACACTAGTGAGTAGGCGGCCGTGGTTAGTAATGTGGTAGTGTGGGGGAGGCCGTGGTTAGTAGTGTGGCAGTGTGAAGGAGGGCGTGGTTAGTAGTGTGTAGTAGTGTGGAGGAGGGCGTGGTTAGTATTGTGGCAGTATGGAGGAGAGCGTGGTTACCAGTGAGTGGGCGGCCGTGGGTAGTGGTGTAGTGCGAAGCAGGGCGTGGTTAGTAATGTGGCAGTGTGGAGAAGGCCGTGGTTAGTAGTGTGGAGGAAGGCGTGATTAGAGTGAATTAGAGGCGGTCCAGGATACTGTTGGTCTATTTTCCTCTCATTCCCTCCCTCTAGTCCTCCTTCACTCCATCCTTCATCCTCGTTTTCATTCCCTCCCTCCTTCCTTCCTTCCTTCCTTCCTTCTTACTTCCTTGAATTGCTTCTCATTTATTCATATCCTTTGGTCTTCATTCATTCGTATCCTCATTCACTCACTTTCTCTCTCGCTTGCATTCACTTCCTCTCACTCGACGCAATGATCATCTTGACATGCATTCTTCAAGTGCCTCGTCGTTTTCTTAAGTGTATAACATCTTCAAGGGCTTACTACAGATACGCTGGTGCATATCATTGGTTAAGTGCACTTGTCGACTAAATGTAGCACTTGCAAACATTGATGTAAGTGTCTTATAAAGTCCTTATACTATACCCGACCAATGTGATAATCAGTTGGAGTGTGTGTGTGTGTGTAGTAGTAGTATCAGACTAATGACATAAACGCTAAGTGACTCTGGGATCACCTCACTCGCTCATACCAAGGCCATCACTATCAGAACACTCGCTCATACCAAGGCCATCACTATCAGAACACTCGCTCATACCAAGGCCATCACTATCAGAACACTCGCTCATACCAAGGCCATCACTATCAGAACACTCGCTCATACCAAGGCCATCACTATCACTCGAGGCCATCACTATCAGCTCATACCAAGGCCATCACTATCAGAACACTCGCTCATACCAAGGCCATCACTATCAGAACACTCGCTCATACCAAGGCCATCACTATCAGAACACTCGCTCATACCAAGGCCATCACTATCAGAACACTCGCTCATACCAAGGCCATCACTATCAGAACACTCGCTCATACCAAGGCCATCACTATCAGAACACTCGCTCATACCAAGGCCATCACTATCAGAACACTCGCTCATACCAAGGCCATCACTATCAGAACACTCGCTCATACCAAGGCCATCACTATCAGAACACTCGCTCATACCAAGGCCATCACTATCAGAACACTCGCTCATACCAAGGCCATCACTATCAAAACACTCGCTCATACCAAGGCCATCACTATCAGAACACTCGCTCTCAAGGCCATCACTATCAGAACACTCGCTCATACCAAGGCCATCACTATCAGAACACTCGCTCATACCAAGGCCATCACTATCAGAACACTCGCTCATACCAAGGCCATCACTATCAGAACACTCGCTCATACCAAGGCCATCACTATCAGAACACTCGCTCATACCAAGGCCATCACTATCAGAACACTCGCTCATACCAAGGCCGTTACTATCAGAACACTCACTTTACTCTCACCGCATCTTGCCGAGCTATCAAACAATGACACACACCTGTAATCCACACTGCCTACCTATTGTTACATTCACCTGTGATTAAGCAACTCGAAGATAACCCATTTCGCCGTATGAGTTCCTATTGTGTAAGTCTTTTGTCCGAGTCATTAAACATTATAGTATATATGTGTCTGTGGTGATCTAAGTATTTGATATAACGTATAGTATTTTGCTTATAAGATTATAGATACAGCAACCATGGTGTTACCTTTCTCATACTAAACTTAACGCTACTGTTATTGTGTTCATACTCAGTCTCACACTACCGTCACTGTCTTTTCGCTGAAACTCAAATTGACGTCACTTTCCTCATACTCAATCTCACACCGTCACTGTCCACACACTCAGCCTCACACTACCGTCTCGTGACAGCCTAAGCCTTCTGCCTCTTCATACTACTCGTGATGTTAGTGAGCAGAAAACCGCACACTTACTCGTCTCTAAACATTAAACAGTGTTACTAAGGGCGTTTAATGGTCATTTAAGATACCTCCTTTGTTGTTCCAAGACAAAAGTAATTTAAAACTCATTTTTCCTGGATAATGAGTTTTTGTTCCGTCCAGTGAATAAACGATTAATTACCGAGACTCGGTAGAGAAGAAGTTTAATAGTGTGGTGAATGTGTTTTGAAGAGTGAACAGCATCACACAGGTAAGAGACACAGCAATTACGTACAGCAAATGTTGGCACACGTTGCCTTAAATGATGGTAATGAAGTCTGTTTGTGGACGTGGTTGAACAGCGTCACACGGGTGAGATACACACAGGTGTGAAATGCAGCTCTAAACATACAGCAAACGATGACACACAAACACTGCTGCAACTACTAGGAATGAAGTTTGTGTGTTGACATAAGTGGACCACGCCATGCAGATGTAGAACCCAGTAATAGTGTACAGGTAGACGATGAAATAACAGTACTGTGATAACTGTAGGAAGACTTTGCTGTGTTGACATAACTGAATTGCGTCACATTGCTGAAGTATACAACGAATATATACAGCATATGATGAAACAACAACGCAAGTATTGGTAGAAAATTTTGTTGTGTTGATATCACTGAAAGTTAAACAGATGAAGTACAATATAGAGGAAAATAGAGTAAATGTTCGTAATAAATGCTTTAAATGATAATATTTCTTGGTCGCCATCTTATAAAAGTCATCTGTACTTTAAAGAATTACAACGTATATGTAAGAGGAGGAGGAAGATGTGGAATAGAAACATGATTGGTTAGGAGAATGGATTCGTAAATAACATGTAAAACGAATGATGTAAAAGGAAGGAGGGAAAGAGAGAGAGAGAGACGAAGAAAAAGGCGGAAGGAGGTAAAGAGAAACATGTAGACTAAGGTAAGAAGAGAGGAACATCAAGAAAGAGAATGTGCCGGAAGGAAGAGGAAAGCAAGACGGAGAAACAGGTAGGAGGAAAGTGTAAGAGATATAACATACACAAGAATGATTAAGTGTGAAAGGAACTCTGCACATACACGCCATCTGGTGGACTGAGAGACGCACTATAATGTAGAGATGGAGTAAGAGTAAAAGGTATTGAGTCTTTTTTTCCTTATTACTCATCACCTCTTTACTCTTACAGCTACTCTCTTAATTACTGTCGATATAACTAAAACAGGTGTGACAGGTGTGACAGGTGTGTAAGAAGAGGATTTATATTTTGTGGTTATTGAAGTGGTTTAAAGTTAGTTCATTCCTCATCAATATTCTAGAGGACAGTTGTTGCACGGGACCATTATGCTGTTAGACCATTAATAGCTCTTTTATTTAATGCACAATTATCCCCTAACACATGGGTGGTAAAACATGGGTGGTGAAACATGGATGGTGAAACTTGGATAGTGAAACATGGGTGGTGAAACATGGGTGGTGAAACATGGATGGGGAAATGTGGATGGTGAAACATGAATGGTGAAACATGGATGGTGAAACATGGGTGGTGTCTTATAATGTGACCTGTTGACGGGTTTTTTTTTTATTGGTTTGATTTTTCTTCTTATTGAGGGTCGTTTGAGAAATAGTCTGAGTCCCATCGCTACGGTACTAAACTGAGGTGATATTCATGGGTATAGCGGCCATACCCATTAAATCTGCGAGGGTTATTTTTAGGCTTGAAAAATAATAAGTGGCCCGTGAAGAGTCCTCATGAGTCCGATGTGGCCCACCGACCTCTGAAGCTCCCACCTCTGACCAAACAGTTGAGAGCTTTTCTTCTGTGCCCTAGACGGAGTTATTATTAGGAAAATGTCGTTAATGTGCTTATGGTACAGAATAGTGCTGACGTAACACAGCCAGAGATCAAAGGTGATGATGATGGTGATTATAGTAACAGAATAATCATGTAGGACGGTATTTTTTATGGTGATTATGGTGACTCAGGCGAATCAGTTAACAATAGAGGAATATGATGTTGATAGTGAATGGTGGATCAGTTAATAAAGGCATACTAGTGATAGTGAATTTAGTGAATCAATTCAGTGCAGATAATGTAGTTTATATTGTCACAATACTGTTTTCATCAACGTATTGTTTGGTGTAAACAATTCTTTACATTCTATATGTTGATGGTCAATATTGATGGCTATTTGAGTTTCCACTTATTAAACTTTTTATTGTTAGTGAGTAATTGCAGGGCGTGTTTCATCTATTGTGTTTCAAATTGAAATATGCATCCTGATTATATATATATATATATATATATATATATATATATATATATATATATATATATATATATATATATATATATATTTTTTTTTTTTTACGTTTATAAAACAATGTAGCAGATCTTGAAGGATTTTGACCGTCAGGGTCAGGTGCTGTGTTGTTCACTGGCTAACATGACCTGTATTGACTGATTCACTACCTTGTTAATTAATCTGGAATATTACTACAGAATATCTTGTGCCGTTCCTCCACCTTTCCATCTGTCAGGCAGCTGTTGTTATTGTTATTGTTTCCATGTATTCCTCTGCTTCAACAGCTAAGGTCCTTAATCACGTACACTAAGTCAGTTCTTTAACTAGACAACAACAAGTGAATACTGATAAATATGTAATTAAAGTCATGTAAGGAACTGTTTACCAGCCGGTCTTGAGGGAACACCACGAGGCTCACCTGATGTATACCTGTAACCTTTTGATTATGTTTGACCCCATGACCTTCAATCTTGACTTTCTACGGGTCATAACACAACTGTTTGGTAACGAGAACCAACGGAGAATTATATATAGATAGACTTATATAATAAACGAACTATTATCAAAAGTTCCACTGAAAAAAAATATTTAGTATAATCATTTCATAAGTTGCGCATCAGCAAAATCTTGAAAGGAAAGCTATGTAGAGGGAAAAATGGAAAAGATGACATGAATGTAAAAGTTGCAGCAGGAATACCTCTTGGTCTCCCTCGCCTGTATTTGCATGTGATGGTAATTTTGAAAGTTTGGTTAGAGAGTCGAGATCTTTTACCCAAATTATTGACGGTGAATTTACCGGGACTTACTGGGTGAAGCCGACAGTGTGGCTCAGTAGTGGCGAACTGGTGTAAATATTGACCTTTTTAGTCCTGGGGAGAATGAGAAAGGGGAAAGGAGGAAGAGGAGGAGTGGGGGAAGAGGAGCAGGGAGTGGGGGAATAGGAAGAGGAGTAAGGAGTGAGGGGGGAGGAAGAGGAGTAGGGAGAGAGGGAGGAGGAATAGGAGTAGGGAGAGAAGGAGGAGAGTGAGGCTGGTCTGAGTAACATCAATGTCGTCTGAGATGAGGTCACGGTGTGTCAGCCAACTGCCCCTGTCACCTCCAATGTCTGTATTTATCTTCCCCAAATAAACGTTATATTATGGTTGTTTCTCTAAGTTATATGTAGTCTTTATATTCAGGATGAGATGATGATCAGTCTTAAGTAAAATGTAACACGAGTAAAAAAAACTGACCGATTTATTGTGAAAATCCTTATAATAAACTAAAAAAATAATAATTGCAGAGGATAAAACATTCTTGATGCCTTGGGTACATGATACTGACCTGGGCGGTGAGATCCTTATTTCGTACTCGACTGTCAAATAAGGTAAAAGATTCACCAACAAAGATTCATTTCCTTTCTGAAAAACACTTAACAGGATCTGACATAACAACAACCTGAGGACAAACTAAAGTTGGTGCTACTCCTGAACAAGACAAGACCCTAAGAGAAAGTCCACCAACAGTAGTTCGACTTTAGTGACTCTATCTTTGGGTGGCCACTTGGTCAACGCTCCCTCCTCCTCCCTGACTCACTTCACTTTACAACTTGTTCTCGCATCACAGTGATGTTAGATGAGTCAAGTCCTCTGGCTTACGTGTGACGCTGACGATATCCATTGTCCATTTTACTGATTATATAGAAATGAACTGTGCAGCAAACATACGAGGAGAAATGAAATTTGGATTATGATTTTAAATGACTCCAGAGAGAAACAACACTTTAATTTGAAACGTAGGAAGAAAGAGAAAGATTAGAATAATCCTCTTGTGTTGCCTTTTTAACAGATATATTGTTTGGTTCAGAGAAAGGGATGAAATCAGGTAAACAAGCAGGTGAAAAGAGGAAAGGAAGAAGCCAAAGAAAGAGAAAATGAAACAATATAAAGAAAAGGTCAATAAACATGTCCAACGAGTAGGAGAAAAGCCGTGGAATAAGCCCCGCCAGGCATGATGGAGCCACAGCTGAGACAAGACAACAACTGTGTAAAGAGGAACTCACCAGCACTACAACACATGAACATTATTTTCCGCTAAATAAACCACCAACCAAAGCTCTTCTCCAGCGAAAAATGTAAACAAAGGCCATAATAACATAACTCTAGGCAAACTAACAACAATGTCGAGTACCGTTCCAGCCAGTGTTTACTTCCAGGAACATGTGGATCCAGATGAGAGAATCCCGCGAGAGCACCAGCCATAAGACAGCGTCCAGCATCTCTAGAACGACTCGGGAAAGTCTTTAATCTACGTCTCAACTTGGGCTGTTTGTCTGGAAAAATCGTTCACTACGGCAAAGTTTCGTCTCGCTGGGTTATCGGATGTCAATATATCGAGACTAAAACACTAGGCTTTAAATCTTTCCACGATCTATAGGGCACAGTTAAGAGGAGGGAGGGATGGTAAGCTGCCTGGACAGTCTCTACAATAACTCCTGAGCCAGGGTTACCTCCTATGGCGCCAAGATCGTTTGTCTGTGTGTTGGGGGTAGAGGTTCTTATGTGTTCTTTGTCGTTTCCTCAGGTTTATGATACTCCTGTCTTGAGGGTAACACCTTCCCTGGAAACTTGTAACTACACGCATTCATTAACTAAGTTCTATTTGTGTATGTATTGTATTGTTGAAAAGGAAACCATGATCTTACCGACGAGTTATATCACTTTCCGTCGTTGTCCAGAGAAATTAATTTATGTTTTCTCTGTTACATGAAATATTATAATAAAATATAAATAAATAAATTCTGAAGTACAGTAAAGTGATTTAAGTTTATTCTATTGGAAAGTGAATTATAAGAATGTAGACAATTTTACTAAAGTAACTTGATACAGCCATAGACTACTTAAATGTATTTAAGATACTTCCTTGAATTTAGTAAAGTGATAGGTACTTAAATCTTCTTGCGGTTTTCTATCTAAGCAAGTTTTAGTGAACATTGCTTAAAGGTTATTGTCTAGTAAAGTAACTATTAGTGAACGGTGCCTAAAAGATGACTTAGTATATGGTGTTTACATATCGTGGTCGTTAAAGCACCCTAGTGTGTGAAAAAACGACACAATAATCACGAAAAAATAATAATGCTTCGACAACAGCACAAGAACAAGTTATTAATTACAGTAGTGTCGAATATCCAATAAAGATGACGTCACCAGTGCCAAAAATACCTACAAGCAGTCCACAGACTGTCCTCATCAGCCCTCAGACAGCCACTACCAGTCCTAAGATAGCCCAAGTAACCCCCCAGACAGCCACAGTCACCAGTAGCCCCAGAGAATCTCCAGCACACTCTTAGACAGTCCCCAGCAGCCCTCGGAGAGCCACCAGCAGCCGTCAAAAATCCCCAGACAGCCACTAACAGCCTCCAGACAGCTACTAGCAACCTTCATTTACTTATAGCCCACATACAGACACTAAGAGCTTTCAGACAGCCTCCAGACAGTCGCTAGCAACTCTCAGTCACTAACTACTCACAGATAGCCACTGAAAGCCCTCAAGCAGCCAGAAACAGCCCCCAGACAGCCACTGACAGCTCTCAAGCAGCCATAAACAGCTCCAAACAGCCACTAACAGCCCCCAGACAACAGGACGCCCCACGCCATGCCATCTCCTGAGAGCAGAGGATAATTTACTTTGAGCAGCGCAGTATTAACATTATTTATGGGGCAGTGAGAGGACTTATGGCAGTGTGTGGATGGTGAGGAGAAGCGAGGGTGGGTGTTGATGATGGGTGGTGAGGGTGGGGGGCGAGGATGTATATCGAGGGTGGGTTGGAGGGTAGGAAGTAATGGTGTGTGGTGAGGGTGGGTGGTGAGGGTGGGTGGTAATGGTTTGTGGTGAGGGTGGGTGGTGAGGGTGGATGGTGAGGGTGAGTAGTGAGGGTGGATGGTGAGGGTGAGTGGTGAGGGTGAGCGGTGAGCAGTACACTAACTAACCCACTGGACACCTGACACCTTAAGTGAGATTATAGTGTGCCTAACCTAAGTCGTGATGATTCTCTGTAACTGATATTAAATCCTTGATATGTAAATAATGTGAGCTAAGGTCGTATTCACACACACACAAACACGTACCGATATACACGAACGCAATCACATTCATATACTCAAGCAGCAAAAACAAAACTCTGTCGAATGACTATTTATGTTATAGACTTTAATTCTACAGCATAACACTAACTATACTGTGATCACTGGGAATCAAAGCATAATTGTGAGAAAACTGGTGGTACAGTACGTCTGAAACCTGAGAGTGGCGCAAGATGACGGGCTGGTGTGGGTGCCGGGGGCCTCCTCCCTAACACCGGGGGCCGCCACGGACACACCCTTCGGGAATCTCTTATAAGTTTGTTCTCGTGTTACCATGTAAGCTTAGGATTATGTGGCTACTAAAGTTATCTGAATATATTATTTCCTTGATTTGAATAATGTGTTATGCATATTCATATGAAAATATATACCACTATATCGTTGATCTGTCTCGTTTTATCTTTATTTCTGTATATATATATATATATATATATATATATATATATATATATATATATATATATATATATATATATATGCAAGTAAATCACTGTAGTTGCGCGTGATCTAGGTATATTTTGATAATGCTGATATATATATATATATATATATATATATATATATATATATATATATATATATATATATATATATATATATATATAACATAATGACAGGTCCTATAGGAGAAGGTACCCCTCGTCAGCGCTGGGTGTTACTGACACATAGCACTCAAACTCCTCTGACAGTTTACAGTAACAAGGAGCTCAAGTTTTACTGTTATAAGTTATACTCTCCTTGCCTGCCACTATACTGCCACCGCTGCTCCTCACAACACAGGTAACATTCTCAACATGAAGTCTTGGTAGCGCTGAGTGTGTCAATGTTGATGTATGAGGGAGGTGAAAAATGGCCCACTGGAGATGGAAGACTTGACACTTCATGGAAAATCTTTTTATTCAGAGGAATATAAATTCATCAAGAAGGCTCACCAGAAGCTGACAGTACACAGTATTTCAATATGGCGCAGCCCTAAGACGGCTAAAAACGGACGATCAAAAACACATCAGTGGAGCAACACCGTCGGTACTGTGTTGGAGACCGTCGCGGCAGGAGAGGAGGAACAGGAGGCTCAGTACTACGCCACCATCAGCAGGCGATGGTTGGTGCTTCCTGTAAACGGGAGGTTTTGGGCGATGTACAATCGGGTCGTTAGACTGTGGACGATGCAGCCATATTGTGAAACAGAGCAATGCAGCGGCTAAAGTGTGATGGGTACTCGGTTACCTCTACGGGCCAGGATAACATTTCGTGGATCTCTCTCTAAATACTGTACGTGTACCTGCACAACAGCACGGTTACTTCTCCGGAGGTGACCGTACCCCCAGCAGACACAACAATAGGGCAGTGCTGGTAGTGCCAGTGACATTAAGATGTAAAATAAAAAAATAAAAAAAAAGAGGAAATTCAGAAAGCAGAATTATATCAGAACAAAATAAATGTCTTCACCACGACCAGTCTCAACATGACAACTTTTCACAAAAATCATATTTTGCAAGAGAAAACCTCTCGCATATCTTCAGGCTCTGAGCAACAAGTCTACCAGGTTTTAAAGAAATATGCTAAAGAAAAAAGTATGGAGCGATATAACAGGTAGAGACGGGAACTATAACGGTGAGGTCATACTGTGAGAACTGACCAGTGTAGACCGAGAACACTGACTGAGTCTCTTGAGGTAAGGAGTGAACACCACCCAAAACACACACACAAAAACAACAATTAAGGATGAATAGTTTAAATACGTTATGAGATACTGAAGAAGATGACGGAGGGGGTGAAGGCCTTCATCCTGCTGATGTATATTATTTGATGGTAATATGTGTATATACTGTATGTGTGTATGAGGGCATAATGTGTGTGTGTGTGTGTGTGTGGAGTATAGCTGGCTCCGCCACGCCCACCTCGCTTACTTAAAGCTGGACACACCACGGTTGAGGCCCAAGATTTTTACTCTCTCTCTCTCTCTCTCTCTCTCTCATCTTACTTTTCAATTAGTTTCTCCTAGTCTGTTTACTACCCTTTCCGTCACCCCCCCCTCCTCCTTCCATCCACTGTTTCTTCCTTCTCCTTCACGTACTATTCCTTCATCTCCCCTTTATCACTCTCTCTCTCTCTCTCTCTCTCTCTCTCTCTCTCTCTTCTTCTTCTTCTTCCTTTCTTCCTCCGTCAACGTCTGCCTCCGTCACTCTTACCTCTTCCTCACTTCTACTATTCCTTCCTTTCAGCCTATCCTCTTCTCGTTACCTAATACCCCCATCATTCTCTCACTTCTCCATCCTCCTCCACTTATCATCGTCTTACATGTGTCACTCCATCCGCTTCTCCTCTTTCCCATCTTCATCACCGACCTTGCAGCTCTTCTTCGTGGATCTCTCCCTCCTGGTTTCCTTATCCTTTCCTCTTCCTCTTTACTGGTTCCCCCCTCTCTCTCTCTCTCTCTCTCTTTTTCTCTCTCTCTCTCCAGTGCTCATTATTCCGGCCTCCTTGCGCCAGTGTTTACAAAGATCGTCTTAAGTTTATACTACACAACAACTCTCTCCTGTGTTCATAAAAAAATATAATCCTGGAATTTTCTTGATTTTAATTTCACTGGATTATATTTTTTAGCGTATTCTGAAACTGAAAATATGTTATTTCCGTTGATGATTGTGAGTTTATTGTTGTACGTTGTGAGTTTGCTTTAATATGAACTGGATGTAAGTATATTGTTTATTGGTTATGAGTTCGCTTTAATATGAACTGGTTGTAAGTTTATTTTTCTTGGTTGTGAATTATATTATGGATATAGGTTGATGTACACAGCATAACGAGTAAGAAAAACACACTAAAATTTATCTCACAAGAAATAAATAAAAAATTTCCCTGTACTGTGTCAGTTGTAAAAAAAAAAAATACATCCTGGATTCAAACATGACACAGTGAGATTCCCTTGAGAACACCAACCCAGAACACCACCAACTCGACAACCTGCAGGCAAAATTCACACTTGGCTCATGGAGAACACTACCTGCTGGAGACATACAGTTTACAGTTAATGAAAAAGTCTCTGTGTATGTGTGTATGTGTGTGCGTGTATGTGTGTGTGTATGTATTTTGTGTGTATGTGTAGGAGTAACAAGTGTGTAAACAAAATTAAAGAATTCCCAGATGAAGGACTAGGACATACACCTTTCTTCCTCTTTATAATCAATCTAATCACGCTCAATTAGTGCCCATTGACCTTTCATAAGAGACTCGTAAGTGTTTGTGTAGGAGGTGTTTGTGTGTGCTCCCAAGTCCTCCTCCTCCCACCAGCCCCCCAGAGGATGTCAAAGGAATGATCTGGGGACTGAAGACGCAACGGGGTCAAGGAGATTCTGGGTATATCGGTGTTGTGTGGTATCGTCCCTGCCACCTTACCTCTCTGTCTCCCTGACCCTCTGTCTCCCTGACCCTCTGTCTCCCTGCTTCACTGTCTCTCTACCTCTGTCTCCCTGCCTAGCTGTTTCCTTGCCTCCCCGTTTCCCCGTTTCCTGCCTCTCTGATTTCTGCCTCCCTGTTTTCCTCTCTCCCTGACTCCCTGTTTTCCCCTCTCCCTTTCTCCCTGTCACTCTACTTCTCTGTCCCCCTGCCTCCCTGTCTCCCTGATTTCCTGCTTCCCTGTTTTCCTCTCTCCCTGCCTCCCTGTCACTCTACCTCTCTGTCTCCCTGCCTCCCTGTTTCCCTGCCTCCCTTTCTCCCCCGCTTCCCTGCCTCCGTACTTTCCTGTTTCCCTGTCACCCTGCCTCCCTCGGGTACCTGTAGGGAGGTTAAAAACGAGATAACTAAGGATCTCTAATTATCCCCTTTAACTTTTCACCACCTGCTGGAAAATTGAATTTATGAAGAGCTGGCAATTGTTGGCCTCTAATTAATATGAAGTCATGAAGTCTACTAGTAATTATTATTAGATGTGTTACCAATTATATTTTTACATTTGACGGATTTATTTACAGGCCCGAGTAATACAATGGCTTATTTAATCTCATGTAATACAATGTGAACCATTTTTATATACTCAGTGACGAAGTGGTATATTATTTTCAGACAACGGCGACGACACTTCTAATGTATTATTTGGTGAACGAAAGACGATTTTATTCAGCATAGAGATGAACCCGTACACATGGGGCTAAGGAAGGTGTTAACTATTAAACAACAAAATTTGTGGAATTCTTCTTATAGGTAAAGTCTGTCATGACTTCTAATTAAATGAGGATATTGCCGTCATTTTCATGTTAGGACTAAGTTTCATGGGCAAAATAAAGACCAACTTGGATTATCAACACTAATTTGGTCTGAAGGAAACATTGAGGCAGTCTGAGTGTCCGCCATGATAAATTCTGCTAAAATGTCCAATAGACGATCTTTAATACCCTGGTCTATCATCATCTTCCACTTGTAACTGTTTTCTTACAAAATGTTCATCAAATCAAATAAAACAAATAATGACGACAAAACAAATTCTTAGAGCAACTATGTCTGTCTTGTCAAGTACTGTGGTTATCAGTGTGAATTATTTATAAACATTGTTGATGTCACACAGAAGCAGGAGGTAGTGAGAGTTGGCATATACTGTAGTTATCCCTTACAAACCTTCTTTCGACAAAAATATATCACAACTTTTTAAAGAATTTATTCGATTTATGATAAACTTCAACAAATATAGGACTGGGTTGACCCTAAGTCATAACTCAGTGTGTTGTGCTGCAGGAGGCGGAGGAGGGACACAGCCTGGCTATACAAACACAGGTTCCCAAAGTGAAGGGGATTTATGGGGCGAGATGTGTGAGTGATGTGCAGCGGCCCGGCACAAGACGTGGCCTCACACCCTGCATTAATTGTTATTAACATCAACAACGATAGCGATACGTTTTACGTGGAACTGAAGTTATGTGTGTGTTATTAAAGAGCATGCTTATTACCCAAGTTGTGGCCATAAGAGATATAACCGAAGATAAACATGTGTGTGCAAGAGTGTCACCCCGGTCATGGTGTTAGCCCCACAACTACAGTACACCTGTCTCCCTCCCGCTGTGTGAGAGTTTGTTTAGAGATAAAAGGAATATTACACTTTCACAGCTTTGCAGAGTCCAAGAACTTTTCAGTCTAAATGTTATTTTTTATACACGAGTTCATATGTGTAAGATATGCCTTCTGTGACACACATAATGGGATGTATTCCCCCAGGATATATTTCAAGAGAAAGTAAGATACATTCCCTGGGGACGCATCTCTGGGGTACACTCTCTGGGGTAAACTCTATAGGGTATACTTTTTGGGTTACCAACCCTTGCTAGAGACGTTTATGTATTAAAGTCTCTACTTATGCCTCTCTAGGGTACACTTTCAGAGAAACACTCTCAGTGATCACCTGCCTGGGGTGTGTTGTCTTAGGACGTGCTGGAGCTTCTCGCTGTGATGCACTGCCAGGAGACGCCTTTGTGATGCCCTGTCGAGGAATGTTTCTCTGAGGAGCACTTCTTTGTGGAAACTATGCACACACACATATATATGTATATGTATATATATATATATATATATATATATATATATATATATATATATATATATATATATATATATATATATATATATATATATATATATATATATATGTGTGTGTGTGTGTGTGTGTGTGTGTTTCTTTCAGTCTGTGGGCTCAACTACCATACATTTATCAACGGTTGTCTCACTGGTTTGGAGTTCTGTATCTTTTTTGCATTAAACTGCCAGGTTGTGCTGTACATAACACTAGTCAAATACTTCGCTCTTCACACAGAGGCACGTAGCAGCTGTGGCTATATTATATCGTGTTTGAACTTCCATTTAGAGGAAATTTATTAGGCAACACCAGCTCCAGTACGTATATATTCTGTGACTCCCTCTAGTTATATATATATATATATATATATATATATATATATATATATATATATATATATATATATATATATATATATATATATATATATATATATATAACATGTAGATCCACAATGAAAACGTGGATTTTATCAAGATATATATATAAATAAATATATATTTTGATAAAATCACACGGGAAAATGGAAACAACGGAGTACCTTAGCTTTCGTCTTTATTCAAGACATCTTCAGAGGCAACTGGATTACATGGACAGAGAGAGGCTTAAATATACAGGGTGACCTAAAAACATGAGGTCAGGTCATAATGATGACATCCACTAATCCCCACACCAACACACATGTAGAGGAGCTTAAGAGAAGGGTGGTGACGTGACTAGCCAAGTCAGGTCAGAAAAAAGGGACCCACAAAATAACTGTCATACATCAAGATCAAAGGTTTTCAAAGCATTTTTAACCTTGGGCCACTGACAAATAAATTTATGTAACATATTATCAGTTTTGAACTGACCATCACTAAGGTTTATAGATTTTAATTCCTTAATCAAACTAGCTTCAACCAGAAGTCTTTCTGTGACACAAGATGATTTGAATACTTCTAAGCTTTTTTCCCAAGCAATGGGGTGATTATTATTCCTAACATGAACGAACAAGGCACTGCTTTCAGATACTTTCCTGAAATTGATAGAGTTATGCGTAACTGACAATGTGTTTAGAGCAAATGGGAAGTTCTACAAGCAAATATTTGGTATGAGCATGGGTAATTGTCTTTCTGCTCCTCTAGCCTGTATTTATATGGAGTTTTTTGAGTCTAGATTACTACCCAATATAGTGGACTTTATTCCTCCATGGTATAGATATGTAGATGATGTTCTTTGTCTTTGGCCTAAAAACAGTGACCCTTTGGAATTTTTAGACAAGCTTAATAATATTGTCCCTAGTATCACATTCAAAATTGAAAGAGAAATAAATGAATCCCTTCCATTTCTTGATATGCTTATCATGAGAAATGGCCAAAACTATAAATTTAAGGTATATAGAAAGCCCACACAGGTAGACAGTTTCATTCACTTTTTATCGAATCACCTTGAGTCTACCAAAATGTCAGTTTTTTCTGTTATGTTCTTAAGATGTCTGCGTATTTGTGACTCTGAATTTATTGACGATGAATTGAAACACATTCGTTCTATTGCACATAAACTTGGGTACCCTTCTGTGTTTGTTGATCGTTGTTTTAAAAGGGCTAAAAATCCTTTCATTCCTCTCAAACCAGACAAGTTCCTACACTTAAGAATATTTTGACTCTGCCCTATCGTAATGAATTTGTCCCGTTAGTTCGGTCCCTCAAGCTTCTAAATATTAATGTTGTTTTCAAGTATGACTCAACCATTACCAATATGTTAATAAGGAATAGCCCAAGTTTGAATGTAAATGGAAGTGTTTATTGTATTCCATGTAGCAAATGTAATTGTAATTATGTAGGTCAGACAGGAAAAACACTGCAGCTCAGAATCAAACAACATAAGTATAATATCAGAACTGCATCTGAAAGCAGTGCCTTGTTTGTTCATGTTAGGAATAATAATCACCCCATTGCTTGGGAAAAAAGCTTAGAAGTATTCAAATCATCTTGTGTCACAGAAAGACTTCTTGTTGAAGCTAGTTTGATTAAGGAATTAAAATCAATAAACCTTAGTGATGGTCAGTTCAAAACTGATAATATGTTACATAAATTTATTTGTCAGTGGCCCAAGGTTAAAAATGCTTTGAAAACCTTTGATCTAGATGTATGATAGTTATTTTGTGGGTCCCTTTTTTCTGACCTGACTTGGCTAGTCACGTCACCACCCTTCTCTTAAGCTCCTCTACGTGTGTGTTGGTGTGGGGATTAGTGGATGTCATCATTTTGACCTGACCTCATGTTTTTAGGTCACCCTGTATATTTAAGCCTCTCTCTGTCCATGTAATCCAGTTGCCTCTGAAGATGTCTTGAATAAAGACGAAAGCTAAGGTACTCCGTTGTTTCCATTTTCCCGTGTGTGAATATATATATATATATATATATATATATATATATATATATATATATATATATATATATATATATATATATATATATATTGATATATTGCCTTTAGGTAATTATCTCTATTTAATGTAACAAATATATCCACTCAGGGAAACTTCTTAGTTATCTGAATTAAAATTCATCTTCTATATTTTCAAGATATGTTGTCGTGTGAATAAATTTCACTCGCGCTCCAAACAAATGCAAAAAAAAAAAAATAGCATTAGAGAGGAGAAATTCGGGATCCAACTTTCCACAATAAGTTTTTTAAAGTGCGTGAGGCGAGACACCTTGATTTACGGAATATTTGGGTGTAATCTGTGTTCCGGAGAGCCTAGTGAGGTATAGCGGCCCCGCCTCTACCTCCGCTTCGGGCAGTTACCCTCCGTCTTCCTTCCTCCTGCAATGAGGTTTTAAATTTTATCTCTTGAACGAGAAACTTCCCTGTACATAACCTTCCCGCTGAAATATTTTTCCCTCCGATCTCTCATGCTGAACTTTTGATAAAAAAAAAAAAAAATATGAAGGATTTTTAAGAAAAAATATCGAGAAAAAAAGAGGGCTATCATAAGAGTAATTTTTGTCTGGTTTTAATCACCACGATGACCTCGCCTTTACTGATCTAACTAATGAGTGTTTTCCTCACGAGGGAAGGTATTTGAAGTATACCTGATTAACGTCTTTCATATCATATACGAAAATAATATTGTCCAAACTGTGATGGAGTTTAACGAAATGATTTATCTCATTTACAGTGTTTAAGGTCACAGTTCAGGGTAGGATTAGGTCAACCGGAAAGAGGGGTCATACTACTACTACTACTACTACTACTACTACTACTACTACTACTACTAATAATAATAATAATAATAATAATAACATACATATAACAACAACCACAATTCTAACAATAACACACAACTTGCATCTGAAAATCGGGTTCACTGCTCAATCCCAAAAGCAAAATAAACAAACTATTCCACTAACCATAACAACACAACCAAATGTAATGAAACTTGTGGATGTCAATAACCTGAGCCGGAAGTAACCACCTCTCTCTCTCTCTCTCTCTCTCTCTCTCTCTCTCTCTCTCTCTCTCTCTCTCTCTCTCTCTCTAAGGTAAAACTAGGTTGGGAATATCAAATCAGAATTAATTATTAATTTCGATGTAAAATACCTTGAACAGGGCAGCCTCACCTCGGGATATCTGCTGTGGTTCCCTACATATTGATGAATATTGTCGCTATTCATCCATTCACTTATATAGTTTAACCCAGATGATGAATATATTAATAAATAAAATGCAAAATGAATGACTAAAAAAGGAAAAAAAGAATAACTTGAAAGAATTAATTTTGTAATATATAAATTCAGTAATTACAAAAGTTGGAAAAAAGATTAATTTTGCAAGTAATTTTTAAATAAGTTTTTTTTTTCAAATGTTAAAAGAGATCGACTGGTTATTAGATAAGAGAATTATACACGATTAGTGATAACAGCAACAGGTAAAACAACAGATAACAACACCAATAGAAGTAAAAGAGTCTATTGTGCCTGATAACATCGACAACAACAGTCGCAACAACAGAAATACTTGCAACATCACCAATGCCTACAACTACAACACCTGCAATAACAACAACTGCAACAACACCTGTAAAAATGGCGTTAACAACAACACTTATAAATGCATCAGCACCTGCAAGAAGAGGTCAACATTATCACCTGTAACCACGGCCACACGTGCAACAAAACATATGCCACAAAATCGGTAAACAACTCCCGTAGAAAAATAACAAGAACCAAAACGTAAATAGATGTAATGAAACACAAACAGTAAAAACAGCAAAAAGGCAACAAAACGCATCCGCAAACTCCAACGAGCAAACAACAGAAAGCAGGAGTAAACAGTAAACACCTTCAGCAAACACGAGTAAGAAATATCAACGAAAACAAAAAGGTAGCATCTGTGGACAACATATATAAGATTTAAACAACAAACAACAACAGTAAAAGGGCAACGGTAAACGGTGTACATCAAACATCAACAGCAGTGGCACAGACAGAGAGGACGAGGAGTGACAACGTTTGCGAGTCGCCCCTCTGTCCTCCCTCCCCTGCTCTCCTTCTCCCTACCAGCACGTCAATAATTATATCAGCTCCAGGCAGCAGCTTGGTAATTGGATCTATAATCGAGACCCCCGAGGTGGCAACACCCAGAGATATGTATCAGCCGATGGCTAAAGGCAGAGTGATGTGGCAACGCTGTCGGATATATTTCAGCCGACTGCCGGATGCTTAGATTAGTGACAGGACCGTGAGTTGTATTTTTCGGGATGTCTGTCAGTGCCCGAAGGACATGACGCGGGTGTTGGAGGCTGCAATACGAGGAAGTATTTGCAGATGTATTTTTCGGTTGCCTGTCAGAGGCTGAGATTACTGACACCACTGTGAAATATATCCTTAAGCTGACTGTCAAGCGCTAAGTTTAGTGTAAGTGTCTTGGCATTACTGAGACATATTTACAGTAAGTGTCAAGAGGCTGGCACTGGTGCGACAAAGTGGGATATACGTCCAGCGTCTGGTTGAGCTGAACGGGAACACAGATAAATACACTTTAGACATTTTAATATTTTTTTAGGTGATGAATTAAGTGATACATATATATATATATATATATATATATATATATATATATATATATATATATATATATATATATATATATATATATATATATATATATATATATATATATATATATATATATCTGATGTCGGGTTTAACACCACCAATTATAGAAATAACTCACATGGCTGCCAGAAGGTGATTTTAGTTGCAATACCGTGAGATATATTTCATCTGACTGCCAATTCTGACTTTAATTGGAACGCTGATAGATTTATATCATATGACGAATAGTTGTTGAGTGGGGTGGTAGCGCTGGAAAAGATAAAGGGACGAATATATGCAGACTGTCCGGTACGTAGAGGTCAGCGTACCGGCCATGTAAGCAAGTGACTCCTGGGTCGATCCATATTTCGGGTGAAACCACAGGAAAACTTATTTACACTATTTGCTTCTGTCATCCCCGTAGTAATTGGGGACTTGAATGATAATCGACGGGGGGCTTGTGCTCATGGGTAATGGTTAGCCAGTGCAGTTAGCCACATATACGGTCTATCAGGATTTACCCTTAACACACCTGAACGCACACCTTTCCAACTTCTGGGTGTGGTTTTGGTACCGACGGACATCACAGACAAGAGGAACACCAACACTAAAGATCAGAAAAAAACGAGTAACCTGGGGAGAATGAGTTAGCCAGTAGAGGTGACACTCTGGCATACTGGTGAGTGTCCTGCTAGAATACAGTATATACACAACACGGAAATAATTAGAATATAGTAAATGGAAGCTGGAAAAAAAAATAATCGGGTTATACTCATGTCCCTGTGATTCATTTCCAAGCGCGGAAATTGAATTGTTCAAAATATGTACAGTATTTTAGTGGCTGCCGTCACCGAATGTAATCAGATTTATTGTGGGGTTTGAACACATAAACAAATAAATTATATGAAATAATTTATATTCACCCGCATACACCAGGGCGAACACACACACACACACACACACACACACACACACACACATATATGGGTTTATATCTTGATGATAATATTATACCAGATGTTTATATAAACCTCGTATACTGAGTTACCCGTTGCTGTCAGTGTCTTGGTAATAACAGTGTACATACCTAATGACGTTTCACCTCTTTGCTGATTATTCATGATTGGAGTACTGTATGTCTGTCTCGCTCGTGTGTCTTGTAAGGAGGAACTTAGGGTATTGCCTTATGCCTGTGTACAGTCAGATCACAAATTACTTTTACCTCTCCGATGTCAAACAATACGACAAACTGACGACAAATTCTGTACAAAACTTTTACATCTGGCTTCAGAGTGGTAGCATTACTTTCCTTATATGGGAATATGTGGAGCTGTGAGTGACACTATTCTTGTCACTTGTCATTGTGGACTTATTAAATTATCTATTTGAGGAACTCATATTACAGAGCAAGTTTATTATCATGTCAGCGCTGTCAATGTTATCTCATTGATAATTTTATAATAAATATAATAAATCTGATCCTTTGAAAAAATTCATTCTACTAACATTTGAAGGTAGAATTTGCCGTATTTGAAGTCCAGTTCATTACAATTATATATGTTTCAAGAAATGATTATAATACTGCATTTTATATTTCGTAAACAAATATCATACGGGAAATGACGTCGGAATCACGCTGAACAACCCTAACGAGACGACACGAGATGTAGTGTTCAACTAGAAATTCATCTCATCCATCCAGGTCCAGGGGTAAGAGTTATTTATGGCCTGACTGTATGTTAAAGGCTGAGTGATCCATTACCATAAGTGCGCACACACACTAACCAACCAACCAACCAATGGACGAGGATGGCCGGCTTTAGGGCCACCGAGGCGTGAATTTGTTTAAGGTGTAGAAGTTGTCGCCAACACAACAACCACTCCTAAGTTAACGAGTTGCATGACCCAGTGTCAAGGAATAGTCCGAGAAAACCGGACAACTCGCCAACTACACTGGCTAACCATTACCCCGGGATACGATCAACAAATCGATTAACATCCAGGTCCACAATTTCTTGCCCCTAGTTTCACACACACACACACACACACATCCTATCCTTCACACAAGCAATCAACACAAGCACACTCTATCACTGCATAATCACAGTCACCGCGGATTAATCACAGTCACCGCGGGTTAATCACAGTCACCGCGGATTAATCACAGTCACCGCGGATTAATCACAGTCACCGCGGGTTAATCACAGTCACCGCGGGTTAATCACAGTTTACAAATCACTTCTTCCTAGACACAGTAATTGAGAGTCGGTCGCCCTGGACTTGAGAGTAATGGCGGGTTGCACTTCTGAACCGTTGGGAGTTGACCTTCTGCCTATAATTGCTGAATTAATTACTCCCGTTAATGGGATATCTTGATTTGGGTAATTAGGAGCCTCTCTCTCAACCTATTTATATAACTGACTATCTCCACTAAATCTCTCTCTCTCTCTCTCTCTTTATATATATATATATATCTTTATCTTATGCGTATGTCTGTATTTATCCAATGTTTCTCTCTTGTTATCTATGTCCTTTTAAATTCGTAATTCTTAGTGTATCTCTCTTTCTTTCTCTATCTGCTAATATATATATATATATATATATATATATATATATATATATATATATATATATATATATATATATATATATATATATATATATTAACCTGTTTCACTCTGAATATCTCTCTCTCTCTTTCTTTGAATTTGTCTCTCATTCGCTTTACCTCAGTTTACATACCTTAATTTTTCTTTATCTTTCTGAATATATCTCTACTAATATCTTTCTCTTTCTCCCCGATATCTCTCTCTCTCTCTCTTTCTCCCTGATCTTTCTCTCTCTATCTCTCTCTCTCTCTTTCTCTTTCTCCCTGATCTCTCTCTCTCTCTTTCTCCCTGATCTCTCTCTCTCTCTCTTTCTCCTTGATCTCTCTCTCCCTCTCTATCTCTTTCTCCCTCACCCTGATCTCTCTCTCTCTCTCTCTCTCTCTCTCTCTCTCTCTCTCTCTCTCTCTCCCTCCTGATCTCTCTCTCCTCTCTATCTCTCTCCCTCTGATCTATCTCCTAATCTCTCTCTCTCTCTCTCTCTCTCTCTCTCTCTCTCTCTCTCTCTCTCTCTCTCTCTCTCTCTCTCTCTCTCTCATTTTCTATATATCTAACTCTGTCCCCTTGAATCCATTTATATAACTAACTACCTATGATCCTCCCCTAAAAATCTATACCTCTTTCTATATCTGCCGGCAGTACTAACTCGTAAACGAACATAACTATAACATTCAAACCTGTCCTATAAATTGACCTACGCAACAACGAGAACTACCGTATGTTGGGAGCTAATAGGTCAGAGGTCAAATGTTAAGGTCACAACACTGAAAAAAACCATACCACCGAATTTTGATTATTTATACAAAAATAATAATACCGAATTAATAATAAAAATATATCTTTTAGCTTAATTAAAATCTATAGGAAAAATACTGATCTTTGTAAATGTATTTCTCTGAGTTAATTTAATGCTAAGATAAAGTATTAGACGTGTAACCTAATCAACGTTTGAGAGTTTGGCCATAAATGACTCTCCATTTATGTAAGTCACCTGAGAGTTAGCTCATTAATCTGGCGTCCAATGGGGTTTACAGTTGACTTACCTCGTTACACATTATGCGACTGTAACCTTAATATAACTAGTACCGTTTGAGAGCTTGGAAAGAATTTAAGATTACCTGTTTGTTTTGTTTATTTTATTGGATTTGAATGTGTTTAGTGAATAGTCTTAAAAATGCAATTGTCAGGAGGATATATTTCTCACCCATATTCATTATTCAGTATCTTGTCATCAGCCTCCCCTACCTTCATTACCTGCCCTAATCACCTATTCTCTACCTATATACTATTCCTTGGACTTATGAATAATAATAATAATAATAATAATAATAATAATAATAATAATAATAATAATAATAATAATAATAATAATAATAATAATAATAATGTGTTCATGATTTACTTGATTTTTTTCCTGTAACATAAAAAAATAAACAAATTACAAATACTCTTTTCCCGTCGTGTCGAAATAAAATAAAATTATATTGAAACACGACAACCATATGTAATAATGCTGTAAATTAATTAGTCCCTGCAGTTATTAGTAGATCTCATTAATTGCTTGAACTCTTGATTACTTGATTTTCTTGTAAAATAATTATACCATTTATTTAATTATATATTTGTATATAATTTATGATCACTTGTTTTGTTTTCTGAAATAATGATTCGGTTAATTTTCCTTATTTAATCATTTGTTAGTTATCAATTTAATTATATGTTGATTCAAGGTTAATTACTTAATATCCACTATTTTAATTTACTCACGAATGTAGTCATTTCTATGTTAACGTATTTATTTATTCATAAATTTGAGGAGGATTATATTTGTGAATTTAATCATGTTAATTTATGCATTCATTTATTTGATTAAATTTTCACTTATTATTTAGATTTCATATTAATTTATATAATTCTTGATATAACCAATTAGATATATACTCATTTATTTATTTATTTATTTATCTTATGTACTGTATTTATCGACATATTCTTTTACGATAACCTATTCAATTATCTTCTAAAATATCTAACTAATTGCATAATAATTTAGGTAATTATCAGTTTATTAGTATATCTAATTGTTCATCAAATCACACAAATTAAATTATTCCAACTTTTGCTAAACTATTTATTTTTCACTATTTTTCTACATACTGTATTCAGTAATTTGTTAATTTGTTTAATTTTCAGTCCAATTAAATACGTAATCGCTTCGATACACATTTATTTATTAATTAATTTATCTAATTATCCATCAACGCACCAAGGATCAGTCTATCTACTTACTAACATGTCTATCCTATCCTCAATGTATTTCTTGACTCATTCCAAGTATTCAATTAACTGTTAATCTATATAGTTATCAATCAATCCTTTTACCTTTCCACTTAAGTATTCAATTATTTGCTAATATATTTAATCTATTAATCGACACATGCTTATTTGCATAGTTCAATCTTGTATGTTTCCCGAACTGCATATGGTCTCGCCCGGGTGGTGTGTAGGCCCGCCTTGGCGTTATCCCCGCCACAAACTCATCACACCGTCTGTCTTAAACCCAATAAGAGGCAGTCTGCTGGGCTAACTTGTTGCATTATTTGCTTAATTGTGTTCCCCCGTGGGAGAGCTGAGAAACGTGGGCAGGAGGAAGGCTTGATAGTGCAGGTATACATATACACATATATGTATACACGCACTCACACAAGCATACTTATACACAAACGCATACGTTCACAAAAATGCGCACGATATCACGGCTTCAAACATTTTTTTTTCGTTGATTTTATTAACAAAACTCAGGTGAGACTGACGTAATGACAGACAGGTACAAATCAATATGTATCCTGTGGTGAAGTGTATTTTGTACAGAGAATAAGCTCGCTCTCTGTATCTCACTGTATTTCCGTATCACTGACACTTTTCACACTGTAAAACTATTCATTTGTTTGATCATGTAAACATAAAAATAAACCGTAATAGTGAATATCTCGTTTGGTCACGTCAATACTAACTCTCCATTTATGCTGTACGGTTGGCCGAGTAACCCCCCCCCCCAATGACGCTGATTATAGTGTGTGTACTCTATGTCAGTCTGTTCTACACTGTGACCTTGTTATTGTAGTCCCACTTTATCTATCTATCTATCTATCTATTTATCTATCTATCTATCTATCTATCTAACTGTTTTATGCGATAAAGAGATCAACGACAAAACCTTGAACTAAATAGAGACGTCCACTATTTACACTGACACCGAAGACAGTAGAAAAGTTTCTTTATATCGTATAGGAAATATATAAATAAATACTGGGTATAAGTTACCTATAGGTTTTAAATACAGGTTGATTGCTATAGGTAAAATGAGGTAAGGTGAGGTGAGGTGAAGCAAGGGAGTGCTAGGTGAGGTGAGGTGAAGCAAGGGAGTGCTAGGTGAGGTGAGGTGAAGCAAGGGAGTGCTAGGTGAGGGAGGGAGGGAGGGAGGGAGGGAGGGACGATTGGACCCTGGACGTGACTAGCTCTTCAATCCCGCAGCATATCCCTTTCCTACCTTTTCCCACCTCTCCTCCCTCTATCTCTCTACCTATCCCCTCCATCTACTATCCACTCTAACCTTTCCCCACTCCTCCTCTCCATCCCTTTACTATCCCACTCCTCCACTCCCTCCCATTACTACGCCTGTCCTCCCTCCCCTTAATACCCACTCCTATCCTCATTTCCTCCTCCTCCCACTCAGCCCCCTCCCTTCCCACTCAGCCTCCTCCTCCCTCCCACTCAGCCCCCTCCTCCCTCCCACTCAGCCCCCTCCTCCCTTCACGCAGCCTCCTCCTTCTGCCGGTATAAAAATCACAAAAAAACAATATGCAAATGCACATGCAAAATTTCAGGAAGGAATGCGTCCACCAGGGGGGTTATTTTCCCTCGCGTTCTTAACCTCGTTGCAGTGAGTGGATGCTGAGGTTCATTATTTACAGACTTACGTGTTTATATTTAATTTTAGGAATGAACTTTGCATCCTTCCAGTTCATCAGATAATAGATTTTTTTAAACATTTGTCTGTTTTTTTCCTACTGTTATTTTTTATATATTGTTTTAAAAAATTGTCTGGTGTTTTTCCTACGATTTTTTATTTAATATTTGTATTTGAAAGAAATATAATGGATAGACTTAGCGAAGATTTCCCCATTTTTCTGTTTTTTTCCATTTTTATTATTGTTTTGAGAATATATATATATATATATATATATATATATATATATATATATATATATATATATATATATATATATATATATATATATATATATATATATATATATATATATTGATAGAGCGCGCGAGTTTAAATCTTTTCCTGATATCTTTCTGCATTTTTTAATTAGTTTTATATTCAAGAAATATATAAGATATAGACTGAGTGAGAATGAGAGCAAACGCATAAGTTTTAATCTATAGTTCGAAGAGTTTAAATTGGCTTCGTTCTTGATTGCTATCTCTCGCGTCCATTGAACTTTATCTACCAGTAGTCCAAGGGATTATATTTTTGATGAAACAGACAGAAAGATAGACAGACAGATAGACAGACAGACAGACAGACAGATAGACAGACAGAAAGACAGACAGACAGACAGAGAGATAGATAGATGGATAGGGTGGTAAACGTCAGACTGAAATAACTATTATGGCTGACTACCTATAGGTGGGTGTGACAGCTGGGCGGACAATTAAAACACGAGTAGCAATATGTGTGTGTGTGTGTGTGTGTGTGTGTGTGTGTGTGTGTGTGTGTGTGTGTGTGTGTGTAGAGGGAGTTTATCAGTGCGTAGTGAAGTTACCGCTATATAGAGATAACCTTAGGAGTATAGGGAGGGATGAGGAGTATAGGGAGGAATGGGGAGAAGAGGGAAGGAATGGGAAGAATAGAGAGGGATGGGGAGAAAAGTGAGGGAGTGAAGGGGTGAAAATTTACATATAGATAGATTTTCTTAGTAATTACAAGTCCTATAGTGCTGGTCGTAGTTTTGGCCTATATAGAATACTTCCTTCAGTAAAAAAACACCAAACCACGACCAGTAACACACAAGAAAACTAAATTCCTCCACAAGCATCATAGTGAATAGGAATTTCTTAATATATGCAAATTATTACCTGAAAGTTAATTGACTATTGCTACAGGTAATTTGTTGTGTTATTTTCAGATGTTAAATAAGAGTCATTTGTTGGATATTTTAATGCTGTAGGAGATAATTTTTATACAGTAGTTCTAGTATCATGATGTATAAGACCATCTGTGTTTATTTGTGTTAGTGAGTATTGAAGTATGATAATCTATTAAGCTTTTTATAAACATTGGTCCTTATTCCAGTCTCATGGATTATCAGATACATAATAAAAAGTGAAGGTAAAATATAATCGCCTTGAAACCTGAATTATGAGAAAATGGGAATTAATAATTATTTTGGGTAATTATCTTTTGGGAATTTTGTAAGTTATTTTTTATTGTTTTTGTTTATTCGTAAGTTTATTCCTATTAGTGTTATTGTTTCTC
Organism: Homarus americanus; assembly: GCF_018991925.1. Taxonomy (NCBI): domain Eukaryota; kingdom Metazoa; phylum Arthropoda; class Malacostraca; order Decapoda; family Nephropidae; genus Homarus; species Homarus americanus. Next base: position 7,967,041 of record NW_024737068.1, read on the forward strand.
TATTTCTCTATTTGTTTTACTTATTCTTTGCTATCTATGTTTTTAGGAGCTGAGGTGTGGAGATAATTGAGTCTGGAACTATGTGTATAATAACTGTGATGAATGTAATAATAATAATAATAATAATAATAATAATAATAATAATAATAATAATAATAATAATAATAATAATAATAATAATAATAATAATAATAATAATAATAATAATAATAATAATAATAATAATAATAATAATAATAATAATAATAATAATAGTAATAATAATAATAATAACAACAAAAATAACAACAACAGCAAGAACAATACTACTACTACTAATAATAATAATAATAATAATGTCAACAATATAATTACTGCTCAGGATATAAGTAATATTATCAGCTCATACAACAAAACATTATCTGAACATGTAATGACCACGTTTAAAAAAAATAAAAAAAAAGAGTTCAAAATCGTAATCTACCGAACACTGTATTTTGGACACGGGTTTTATAGTTAGCTTTCATGTCGCGTTATCAAAGCATTCCATTTATTACTCTCGCGTCGAAAAAAAAAATAGAATTCTATATCTTCATTGGGATAAATTAGGTTAGTTCTATGTTATTTTCTCCCAAAGTCCTGCCCAGATAAGACCAAAGCGGGAAACTATATTAAAATTTGAGTATTTCCTCGTGTAGAGCCGAGATTAGCTAGCCTTGATGTGGCTAATCTAACGAGTGGGTTGTTGGAATTTCAGTTGATGTCATTTTTCTCGGGAGTTCTCAATTGACTGAACGTAATGTGATTGTATTCTCATTTGACTAATTGTGATTCTTTTTATCGTAAATTTGACGTTTAAAATGAGCTGGGTTGTTTAATCAGTCAATTTGTCACTCAGGTAAGTGTATGGCAGTGGTTCCGTAACGCTGTATTTGAATTATACGATACTAGATAGAGTTATCCGGCGTTCTCTGATTTTGTTTTTGACGCAGTAAAGTTATCGAGAATGGATGCAACTTTCCATCTTAGGTTCGATCATGGCTAAATTTTCGTCCACATGGAAGAAAAAATAACCTTATAAAATTTCATCTCCTTATTAAAAACTGTGGTCGTGCACAATGAGACCCACACCAATAGCATTCTCTAGGTTATTCATAAAAGCAAACCATATTTCCGTTCTGTCTCAAACACCATGACCGTACATAGTAAATAAACAGATATACATGTGTGTAATAAAGGGGGTTCCACCTTCTGGGGTCGAGATACAACCACTGGGGTCAACACACGAAAATTCTCCCCTTATGGTACTTCTGGGGTGTTACGCATCTCCTTACCTAAATTTCACCTCCCTATCGCTAAAACTGTAGCCGTGTATGACGAACATCCACACAAACAAACAAATACAAATAGACAGATGGACAGAACATACAGGCGCATAAGTACAGACCCTCGCACACACACACACACACACACACACACACACACACCAAACCACGCCCCTCGTGTGAGCGTCGCTGTACCCCGTTAATGGCTACAACAGTAATTACTTCTCTCATACACCAAGCTGTAAAGCAATCAAGCTCTGGCATCAACAAATGGAGAGCACCGTGTAAGCTCTTTCAATATACCGTCTAATCAGTCATGAAAAAACAAAACATAAAACAGAAATTTTGTTTATCGTGTATGTTGTCAACTACGAGTCGAGGTCAGATGAGAGACACGGAATAATTTTTAATCTCCGTGAAAAGCTTTTAGTGAAATTAGTAACATTCTGGTTTGTCGCGATAAACCATTTGGTGTATTTTTTGTTAGTTTGATGAGGAGTGTAGTTAATCTTGCTCTAAAAGTATACAGTATAATATTATCACAAGCTGTTATATATTAAGGGATGCGGTGGCTGAGTGGATACTACCTCTCGTCCTCCTGTCCTAAGGGTCTCTGGTTTGCATTTTGAACACTCCCAATCGACCCGACTGTTAATGGGTGTCTAATGTTACAGTTGGGATAATGACGTAGTCGAGTACAGTGTCTCCCTGTGTACCGAAGGCTTAGTATTCTGGGAGATGTATTCGCATTATCTTTAAGGAATCCATCGTTACTCTGTATATGGCAATTTAACTGGATATTGTATTGTAGTTCCTTCACGTCACAGCACATAATTGCTCCTGACTTTACCGATATGTGAGAGAACTTGCTTAAGCCTTTGGAAGTTATAAAGATATATATATATATATATATATATATATATATATATATATATATATATATATATATATATATATATATATATATATTACCTTAGCTCGTCTTGAATAAAGACGAAAGCTGGAAGTTATCCACGTTTTCATTGTGGTTACATGATATATATATATATATATATATATATATATATATATATATATATATATATATATATATATATATATATATATATATATATATATATATATATATGTGTGAGTGATTAAAAAGTAAGACTAGAAAGTTAATCTATTTCAGTAAAATTTCCAATTCTCTCCAAACTGCGACTTTTTCATCTGAGATTTTGCTTTAAATTTGACACCTGTGACTGTCACCTTTAAAGATTTTCCATCATCCTCCAACTTTGACGATCAGAGAAATAGTTTTTGGAGAACTTTCGCAAGACTTCCCCTTAGGCCAATGTACCGATCACATATCACACTGTTCATGTTCTGCTGAGAGACATACACACAAACATACACCCTGTCTACTCTTCCTCTGTGTGGTGGAGGCTAACGTAATTATCTGGACTTAATTCATCATTTTGGAAACTATATCCACATAAACGCAACACCTATAATTAATTTATATAATTAAGACTTTATTTAAAACCGGTTCATGTGTTATACTTTCGTTTATTTATATCTAATATGTAAAGATATATTTCGTCTTGATTTTTTTTACCCACTGTTCTCTTCCGTTTAGATGGGAGGTGACCACAGCTGAAGCACGTATAGAGCTTATTGTTTAAGTCATGAGTTGGTTTTATCTTGCATTTATATGCATTAGCACCATGGTTTGAAGGGTAGTAAAGATGCCAGGCTCTTCAACAGACTGGCACTATGGCACTCCTTCACAGTAATGAGTTGCCATGCCCTTCAACAGACTGGCACTATGGCACTCCTTCACAGTCATGAGTTGCCAGGCCCTTCAACAGACTGGCACTATGGCACTCCTTCACAGTCATGAGTTGCCAGGCCCTTCAACAGACTGGCACTATGGCACTCCTTCACAGTAATGAGTTGCCAGGCCCTTCAACAGACTGGCACTATGGCACTCCTTCACAGTCATGAGTTGCCAGGCCCTGGTACAGTGCACAACATATACTAGCACACTGATACAACTTGACATAATTAGTTGCCTTAGTTATTATCGAAATATAATTATATACTATTACAATCATCCTATCTATCCATGACTACCAATGTACACAACCATCTTAGCTTGGTACTATGTTAATACCTTATGTTACAGTCATCTCCTCCTTGTATTTCTGTATTCTCAAAATTTTTATGTGGACTCCCATAAACAAGGGTGACCAAGCATTAATCATTGTCTGCACTTGAAAAAAACAAAAAAAACATGCATCCCTCACGAGCAAAAAGCCTCCACAAATTAGGTCATAAGAAACGAGCATTGAGTTGACTAAACCACCCAGACACATCTCCCACCAACGATAAATATCCATCATTCAGCTCAGGGAAATGTTGGCATTGGACTAACTAAACACGGCCAATAATTCAGTGTTCTTCCCGTGAATGGCAACACGGCAGGAGTCACCAGGCGGCCCTGTTAGCCGTACCGCTTGTGACTGGCGCCGCTGTACAAGCACAGCCGTGTTTTGACAGCATAAAACTGATGTTCTTTGAGATAATATTCTGTGGTCGTTGGATGGACTTAGTTGGCTGCCAACCTTTTGTCTATCTGAGAGAAAACATGTGACAAGGTAACATGTGTCATCTTTTACTGTGTTTTAATATACATCTTAACATATTAAACAAGTGTTTGTGTGTTTGCCTGGATAAGTAAGTTAACAGGTAATATTACATTGCATTATGGTAACCTGAATTTTATAGTTTGTCTCTGGATGCAAGTTAATATGTATTAATTTTTACCATGTATTTAATCTATGCCTTAACATATAACCCAGACATGTATTTCTTATATTGAATAACTCTACTCCTAATTACAGTAGTAAAAGCTAAAGAATAAAAGCAAGTGAAGAGAAAGTGTGTGTGTGTGTGTGTGTGTGTGTGTGTGTGTGTGTGTGTGTGTGTGTGTGTGTGTGTGTGTACGTACTTGTTTCTGGCTCTCTCCGCATACCTTGTGTTTCTACAGTTAATATGCACCCAAAGCCGACCTCGACAGCATCTAATACACAAGAGGAGGCAGGGGGGGGGAGGAGGAGGAGGAAGGGAGGAGGAGGAGGAAGGGGGAGTAGAAGGAGGGTTGGGAGGAGAACGATGAGGAGAATGACGATCAGGATAGCCAAGGAGACAGGGAAGGAGTGGCAGGAGGTGGAGGGTGGAAGGAAGACGAAGGAGGAAGAGAGAGAAAAGATGGGAGAGGGAAGGAAAAAATAAGGCAGGAAAGAAGGGAAGGAGTAGAGAAAGGAGAGGAAAGAAGGAGTGTGACTGTGGAGGAAGGAGAAGGAGGAGGACTAGGGAGGGAGGAGGGGAAAACAAGAGAAGGAAGGACAGAGGGAGGAGGAGAGAAGAGTAAGGAGATGAAGGGTGAGTAGAAAGTACCAGGGGAGACAAATTGAAGAGGGGAAGAGGATGGAAAGGGGAAGAAAGGGATAATCGAAGGAGAAAGCGAGAGAGGAAAGACGGAGAAGGGAAAGAGGTGAATAAAAATATGAACAGAGAGGAAGGGGGGAAATAAGTAAGAGGACAGAAATACAGGAATAGGGAAAGAGGGATGGACAAGAGGGAGAGGAAGGAAGGAAGGGAGGAAGGAAGGTGAACAGAGAGAACGGAGAAAAATGATTTGGAGGGACATTGGGAAAAAGAGGAAGAGGAGGAGGAGGAAGAAGAGGAGGAGGAAGAAGAAGAGGAGGAGGAGGAGGAGGAGGAGGAGGAGGAAGAAGAGGGAGGTGGGTCGCTGTTATCCCACCTGAATTGTATTATGTGTAGGTAATGTCTTGCCTATGCTGGTCTCGGCTGTGAGGGGTTGGAAGGCAGGAAGGAAGGAAGGAAGGAAGGAAGGAAGAGAAGTTGGAGGTGAGTAGGGAGGGGGGAAGGAAGGGAGGGAGGACAGGAGAGATAGAGGAAGGAAGGAAGGAAGCAAAGGAAGAGAGGGAGAGAGACAAAGAGGAGGTAAAGGAGAAAACGTATTGGAAGGAAGAGTAAAGAAGACTCAGAGAAGAGAGAGGAACAAAGAAGAGATTAGAGAGAGAAATAACGATTGGGAGGAATAATGCAAAAAAGATGATTAGAAGAAGGAGAAATGAAGATAGGAATGAACAAGGAACAAATATAACTAAAGAAAGAAACGAAGATTGGAAAAAAAAGACGAATAACGATGAATAGAAGTAAATAAAGATCAGAAAGGAATAAGGAACAGAGATAATTAAAAAACGAAAAATGAGGAATGAAAAAACAAAGAAAAATATAAAGATGAAATAATTAGAGATAATATATGATAAACTGAAAGAAAAAAGAATACAATTAAGAAAGAACAAGAGAGAAAAGAAATAATTATACAGAATGAGAAGTAGAAGAAAAAAGAAGAAGTAACATTGATAAAGAAAAGGATAAGATAATAAGAATAGGATAATAAAGAGAGGGGAGGGATAAATCAAGACACAGGGATAAAAGATAAAGCAGATATAAAAGCATAATAAATTGGGGAGGTGGGGGAGAGAAGATTTAGACACGAAGGAAAATGAAATTGCAAGGTTGGTGGTGATAAACGGGGCATGGAGAGAGACAGTAAAGAGGAAGAGGAAGATAGGAAGACCAAAATCATGATATAGAGATTGGGGCAAAGAGAAGGAGAGATAGAATGAGAGAGAGAGAAAGAAAACAAGAGAGAGATACACAAGAGAGTGAGAGAGATATATATAGAAAGATGAATAAAATGAGAGAGAGAGAGAGAGAGAGAGAGAGAGAGAGAGAGAGAGAGAGAGAGAGAGAGAGAGAGAGAGAGAGAGAGATAAAGAGAGAGAGAGAGACATAGATAATTAGATATAGAGAAAAAAGAAGAGATAAAGCAAGAGAGAGAGAGAGAGAGAGAATTACAATTAGGCGTGTTAGAAAATCATTAAAGGAAAGTAATCAGGCGAACATAATTTAGAGGTAATTTAATATGGGGCTGGGGGAGGGGTAAGAGGGGGATGGGGGAGGGGGGAGAGGGGAGGATGGGGGAGAGGGGGAGGAGGGGGATGGGGAGAGGAGTGGTAGTTTTGATACAAGGGGTTAAGGAGTGAAGCCGGAGGAAGGTTATATCCGGCTAGTGGGTGGTGGGCGGGTAGTGGGTGGGCGGGTAGTAGGTGAGGGTGGATAAGGGTGGGTGAAGGTGATTGGGTGTGACGAGGGTGGGTAGTAACACTAGTAGGTGATAGGTGGGTGTAAGGTATGGAGTATTAGGTCGTAGGCAGTAGCTGTGGGTGTAGTGGGCGGCGGGTGTAAGTGGGCGGCGGGTGTAAGTGGGCGGTGGGTGGCAGATGGTGTCAGTAGGGGAGATGATATGAACGAGATGGAGGCCAGGGGGGCGATATTGCTAGACAAAGGAGAGGAGGAGGAATAATAGGAGGAAGAGGAGGAATAAGAGGATAAGGAGGAACAGGAGGAGGAGGAGGAGGAGGAGGAGGAGTAATAGGAGTAGAAGGAGGGAAGGAGGATGAATAATAGGAGGAGGAAGAACAGGAGGAAGAGGAATAGGAATAATAGGAAATATAGGAGGGGAAAGAGGAGGGAGAGGGGAAGGAATAACAGAAGAAGAACGAGGAAGAGGAAGAAGAGGGGAAGGAATAACAGAAGAAGAACGAGGAAGAGGAAGAAGAGGAATAATAGGAGAAGAAGGTGGGAAGATGAGAGGGTAGGTAGAATGGGGCTAGGAATAGGGGGGGGGGGAGGTCATCAAAGACTAGCCCAGATCACATTTCCGCACAAGTGTTGGAGTTAACTAGTGCCTGGGAGACTTTAACTACAATTTCATCACTTCAAAGACACATCCACCTTAATACTGTTAAGGACTTACGCGGGTACCTGACAAGATTCCCAGGACAAGTATGTGTTATTATGTGTAAGCGAGTTGGCTCTCCATTTTGAAACAGCAAGAAGACGAAACAATTCTTATTTTTATTTTTTATTTATTTATTTTTATTTTTATTTTTAGATGGATATGGTGTCTGTGTATTTTAGTCGGTTCTGTTGTACGCACACGCATGCATGCACAACACACACATATATAGCCGCACACACACACACACACACACACACACACACGCGCGCGCGCGCGCGCTTGTAAGAAAGTGAATAAACTAAAACAAAATATATGACGTAAATGAAGAATACAAAATGATGGATATATTTAGGTGCCAAAGAGTTAGTCACATTCTGCACTAAGAAACAAATTCCCTAACGCGTGAAAATATCTTTTAGTCATGTCAGGAAAGAAGTGCAATTAGTCGATTAAACGTAGCATAGAAAACTTCCTCATCCTGTAAAAACACCATCAGTCAGTTAGTCAGGAAGAAACGCTTTCAAATTCCTGAAAAATGCAGAAAAAAAACCTTCCCTCATCTTGTAAAAACACCACCAGATAGTCAGTCAGAAGAGGAACGCGTTGAGGTGATTACGAAAAAAATATGTAGTAAAAAAATCTATTGAAGTCCTTCGTTTGGTTATTGAAAGGTGAGGGTCAACTGAGGCGACGTGTTGGGTGATGGTGGGGTGAATATTCATAGCTTATGACATGATACTCAGAGACTGTGTGTGTGTGTGTGTGTGTGTGTGTGTGTGTGTTGATAAGAGGAACTGAAACGAAAAAAAAAAATCCAAGGTTAATGATAGATAATGGAAAATTGATGATAATTTATGAAAAAAATGAGGCAGTAGTTAATGACATATAATTACAGATTAATGAGATTCTAAAAAAAATATGACATAAAATTCATAATAAAAAATAAAGGATATTCCATTTTAATTAAATATAAAAGCATAATGAATATAATTAATCATGAAATTGGTAACATTAAACAACACGATAGGTTATGATTGTTGACCCTGGTGTCCAAGGTCATGTAGTTACAGACAGTACCAGGAATTTGTGTCCTGATCCCCAGAGACGCTGATTAAATTATCTGATGTTTATAAAGTGAGAAAGATTGCAGTGGAGAGTAAGAACGAATTTTGAATAAAGTGAGAACGAATCTTTCTTAGAATGAGAATGTATTTAGCTGGAAGTGAGAAGGATTCTTATTGCAAGTGAGAACGGGTGTAGCAGAAAGTGAGAAGGTTCCAAGCTGAAAATGAGAACGAATCTTGCTTGAGAACGGATGTAGCAGAAATTTAAAGGATTCTCTTTGAAAGTGAGGAATATTTCTGAAAGTGAGAAAAAATAAGAGAGATCAAATATAGTTGACAGTGAGAATGAATCTTGCTCAAAGTGAGAAAGATTCCAGGTGAAAGTGAGATCAAACCTAGCTGGTACCCTTTAAGGTGTGACACAATGCTGCCCACCATAATTGGGTCTAATATGGTATTAAATTTCGCTGTACCGAGATCGATTTTATGTGATACGTATTTAGGGGAGAAAAAGTTATCAACGAAAGGTTCTTGGAGGTATCCGTTGTTTCGTTAGGTGTATTTCCTTATTGAGTATTTTAATGTATGTAAAGTGCATACATGAATACTATCTAATACTTTTAACCTAACGTAACGTAACGTAACCTAACCTAACCTATACTAAGATGACCTATACCCTAATCTAATCCAACATGACTTAATTAACCTACACAAACATGATAACGTACCCAGTAAGTCATCTACATGGGTTGGGGGATGGGGGATGGTGAGGGGGGAACGGGGAGAGGGAGGGTGGGGGGGGAGTTCATGGTGTTACTGTGACCGTTTAGGCATCAACAGCAACACACCTTTGGCACAGTATTGACTCTTCAGTGGCTCAGGGTGGACTGGATTTCGATGGGGTTAAGCTTCGTCTCTGGCATCCGCTGTCCTAGAGCTTCAATAAAGAGTAACATAAGCTTCTGAAGACCTAGAACTCATGTGGTGGGTTTTTGTATGTATTTATTTTGGGGAAGAATGTAGGGAAGGAGGTAGGAGGTAGAAAGGAGGAGGGAGGGAGGGAGGGAGGGAGGGAGGAGGGAGGGAGGGAGGGGTGAGGGAGGGAGGAGGGAGAAGGAAGCAAGGTAGGGGGGAGGGAAAGAGGGAGGGAGGAGGGAGGGAGAGGAAGAAGGTAGGCGGAAGGGGGAAGAGGAGGGAGGGAGGGAGAAGGGCAAGGTAGGGAAGGGAGGGAAAGAGGAGGGAGAAGGGAAGCAAGGTAGAGGGAAGGGAGGGAGGGAGGGAGAGGAGGAAGGAGGGAGGGAGGGAGGGGGAGGAGGAGAGGAGGGAGGGAGGGAGGGAGGGAGGGAGGGAGGTATTTGTGGTAACGTATTCATTGACCTGCGAAGCAAAATTAGTGGAGTGTGTTTTTCATCAGGTGGGAGTTTATACACACACACACTGGCATGTGAGAGAGACTAATTGAATGAAATTTAGTTCTGATTCAGCTAAAAGGATCATTGCAGCTTAAATGAACCAAACTTATTAGGCCTCAGTGTTAATAGACCCCAGCCAAACCAAAACTAACCATTAGGGTTGAGTCATCTTTGGACTAAGGCTAGGGCCTTCTAGGACTAAGACCCGCTTGGACTTGGACCCGCTAGGACTTGGGCCCACAGGGACTGGGGTCCATTAGCACTGGAACACATTAGGACTAGTCGTCTATTAATAATGGGACCCATCAGGACTGGGACTCATTGTAGCTGGGACCCATACGACCAAATGCCGAAGGCCATTGATAACAAAAAAAAATAGATACTGGCTTTGAGGAAGGTGGCCCTGGCTCGCTGGTTACTCAGAAAATTAAAACTTAATTCTGAAATTCAGTTGACCTGAGTGAAAGAAGATCTGGGGCATTGAGATGATAATTATGGGTTAAGTGGTGATAAAGTTTCCCAGAGATCAATGGAAGATTAGAAAAGTTTGCTCATTACAGGATAATCTATTGTGAGAAGCTATGTGGCATTAATCTTTCTGTGGCGGCATTTACCTCTTTTTTCTCTTTTATCGCCATTATCTATCTTATCTTTTCTCTTTTCTTCTTCCTTCCTTTATCTCTCTCTCTTTCTACTCATATACCTAAGGCCTTTTGTGTGTAAGAAATCGTGGTTGAATTTCACGATGTATCTCTGAGCACTGTTGTTGTCTGGTGCCGCTTCTTTTACATGAAATAGTTTCCCTTGTCTAAGTTATCCCTAGAAACATTCCCATTAGCAAGTTTCGTTTTCTCTTTCATCTAAGTCTCTGTTGGTGAATTCTTAATACACATTAACCACGTACCCCATAAACACCTAAAAACACTCAGGACAATATAATACCCTCACTGTAAACTGGTTTGATCAATATTAATGCTTATACTGACCTGACTAGGGAGTATAACTTTCGCTGGTGAGGAGCTTTTGTTTTGTTTGTTTTCAAGTCCAGGTTAACACAATAAATAAGAATTCCTTGTCCTGTTTTTTCTTGTAAATTGTTCATGCAAAAATAAATTATGTATATTATATGTTCAACCAATGTTCTTCCAATGTATAAGAATACTTGTTATGATTCGCACTGAAGATTTCCTCTGATAAAAATATTCCTTATCCAATAATCTCACACTGGAGGAGGTATGTTATCAATATGGACACTGTAACACATTCCAAATATTAGGGACAATCTCCAACTACACTCCTCATGCAAGCTTATGGGACAAGAGAGACAACACGAGATAAGGTAAAGCTTCACAGATTTTCCTTATCTCTGTTTCATATCCCACTGAGCTTCACTCGCCACACCGGATAACCCTCTCCCCCACCTCCTTACACCTTCACCCTGGGACCACCACATGTGTTTACCCGTATGTGTATCCGTAGGAAATGGTTCCATGGCTTATTGTAGAGAAAAAATATTTTAGCTGACTTTTACGTTAGCTTGAGGAGACAGCTAGATGGTAGGGCAGCGGTGTATAGTGTCATGGTGGCTGGCCAGGGCTCAACTGGTAATGTAATGGTGGACTTTACACCGTTGTGGCACTGTTGCATAACCTGTATAATGATAATACAGAAACTGGCACTAGAGTGCATGGCACCGCGAATGTACTGATTTTGTTTGACAGTATAAGAAATTTTGTAAATGGCACTATATTATTTCACACAATGGTTGTTACAGTTATGGTACTCGTTGACACTTGAAAACCATACCACAAGTATAATGGTACCATACCAGCTATCATCGTGGTATTTTGGAACTATATACTATTGACACATTTATAACTGGATGTGATGGATGTTTTTAACGCTACAGTAACTGGCACTTTGTTGTTGGGTAATACAGACGAAATTGTACTCATTTAGTCGGCAGGTTATTAACATTTATTATCTTGTGCTAAGGTTCTCGGCACTATAGAAGCTGGTAGTATGGTTGACATCAAGTGGTATGTTATTACACAAACGGAACAATGGCGAGAACAAAGTGTAGAACAGACTCTCGGGAACAAAGATACAAGATGAGAACACACACACACACACACACACACACACACACACACACACACACACACACACACACATACACACACTAAACAAAGGAATAACACAAGAGATGGGAGAAACCCCGTAGGCGTGCTGTGAGTAATAATTTCTGATGAGATGGAGGTAGGGATGTGCGTCCACGGACTGAATGGTTGCCAGGACAACATTTTAGCGCAATAAGATCTGTGCATGAAGAATAGACCAACTATTCTGAAGATTGCAAACAACACGCATTTGATGAAATAACGCTCGAGGTGCAGAATATTGCACGGCGCGGTGAGCCGCGAGATTTACTGTGAGCCCAGGTGTGTACGTTTATATATATATATATATATATATATATATATATATATATATATATATATATATATATATATATATATATATATATATATATATATATATATATATATATATATATATATATATATATATATATATATATATATATATATATATTGTATATAGCGTGTGTGTCTCAATCCTGGGCTAACAGACAGATAGTCATCTGTCTGTCCGTATATTGGCGAACCGATTCCATGAAATAACTTCACCTCCCAATAATACGTTGGTCCAGAGAAGAAGACGGTCCTTCTTCAATTTGAGTTGGAAGGTTCAAAGATTAAGGTCACTTGTGTTAGATAAAGCTCGTTCTATCTATCAATATACCAAATTTTTATTCTTATCTATCTATCTATTTAACCGTCCGTCTATCTGTCTCAATCTATTCTTGATTTTTTTTAGTATTTATCTTAATCTCTATCTATATCTATTAACCGAACTCCTTTCTAAAATAAACAGGAAACAAATGAAACAGCACCTTTTAAAGAAGCACACAGCCATAGTCCACCTTTCAGAGCCCCGTACAGCTTACTCCCAGAGCCCCGTACAGCTTACTCCCAGAGCCAACAAATAGATGAACGTAAACAGGAATAAACAATGTCAGGTCGTTTAGCGTGAACGTTTAGAATGTCGTATTGCTTAAACCATTCATGTCAAGAGTCACTTAAATCATGTATGAAAAGTTACCAATCACTTATGAGGCATTTTGAAGTGAGTAACTGGACGAGTTACTTAGATGATAATATAGGTGAGTAATATAAATCGTTAATTCTTATGAGTCATCCGTTTGTGAGTCACTTAAATCAGTCATAAAAGTCATTCAGTTTCTAAATCATAAATTATTTTTGTTTTCAGTAACTTAAACCATTCACTTATAAGTCAATTAAACTATACGATTAATGTGTCACTTAAATCCTTCAAACTATAGGTTACTTAAGTCATTCATTTATATCTTCTAAATTATATATATTTTTTCGTGAAAGTCACCTTATTTGTTGAATCTTTACTCACTTATTTCATTCACAGTGGAAGAACAAAATCTACACACACACTTTGAAGATTAAACCTCACCTAACCTAACCTAAGCTCACTACTGATAAAGTGAAGAGAGTGCCAGTGCCAGTCGGGTCACAGTCTACCACCCCAGACACTCGTGCCTTCTACTGAGCGACACTCAACTGTGCCATTGCCTGCAGGTCAGCTTTAGCACCAGGCGTATTTCTTACATTAAGAATATAAAGTGAGGCTTAACGGCGTGGAGGAACGTAGGAGGTAAGGTCGGGTGAGAACTGACGACGAGTGAAATCAACTCCTGGGTTAAGAGGCGAAGGAAATTTTAATATTAAGACAGACGAGTAGTTTTAATTATTACTTTTACTTTCCTCCATTACTTCACGAATATTATTTTATGTATGTATTTATCTAAGTTATTATTTACTTATTATTTACACTTATGTTAGAAAATAATGAAGGTGATAGACAATGGTTGAGGTATTTCGCGAAGGTAAGACAGTGTTCTTTTTGCTATGCACTCAGGTTAATCACGGTGATGGGTGTTAGTTTTTGGAGTCTTAGGGAGTACTCGTGTGTAGATATAGAGTTCCACTGTCGAGAAGTACGAGTGAAATAATGATGAGGAGAGGATAGTATTGTTTACATTCATTCAGCATTACAGTTACAGCACTTCAGGAACGAGTAAAGTGTCTCGTTGAAGACATATGTAAAAGGTGAGGATTTTAATTTCCAACAGAAAGACCCCGGGTATTTCTGATGAATGTTGAGGCAAGACATATGGAACTGACACTAGTGAATTTTAGCTAAATAACTGCATTTTCTCATTGAAGGATAGACTGCTGGTGCTGAAAGATCGATTCTTAATGTGATTCGAGACCTGGTGATGTGTTTGAAAGTTGGACTAAATTACAGTTCAAATCTCAAAGTCGAATTTTAGAATGCAAGTTTGTAACGAAAATAGGAAATTCACGTCAAGGCTTTTATACTGGAGAGCCCATGAAAGCAGTTCAAGCGTGTGATGATGATTGTTCAAGGAAGTTTTTAAGCTTCTTTTGGAATAACAAGTTTAAAATGAGTGCATGCAGCAGACCAGAGAGCCCCAAAAAATTCAGCTTGAGTGGAATTTTTGATGAAAGACCATCTCGACTCGTGCATACAAAATGAGCCAGAATTAAAGTAGCGAGAGAAAGGAAAGCAAAACGGTCGAGGAAGACAGGAAAAAAAAGGAAATTAATTGCATGTAACGTGAGAGATACTAACGTCGTGAGGGGCCAGATGGGAGACCGACATTAACAACACAACAGAATATGCCTTAACTTCTGAAGGCTTTGTGTGTAAGGGAGGTGCAGTACAAGTGACCTGACGTTCCATTAAACCTTGATTTGCCTTACAAGAGCTTTGATATGGTTTTACTTAATTTTAGTTAAAGTTGCTTCGTATCTGCCATCACTGGTGTCGCCATTACTAGTGTTGTACAGGATCTTAAGCCCTCTCTATAGAGATTTAAAACAGGATTTTCGTGAAAATTAAACACGTTTGTATCTTGTTGTCCTGCGGTTCACTGTGCCTCACAACGATGACCGGATCGTCCTGGGGTATGTGTGAAAGCCGATTAGCATAGGTTAAGTCAAGTTAGGTCAAGTTAGGTCACGTTATGTTTTGTTTTAAATTAGGTTAGGATAAGTAAAGTCTGGTTAGGTTAGATCTGGTTAGGTGAGGTGAGGTGAGGTGAGGTTAGGTTAGGCTAGGTGAGAATAACGCTGGACTATGTTAACCAGATTATATTGCAATACTCATTGAGAACAGGATTCGCGTCGACAAATACATCGTTAGAAAGTGACGAGGAAAGTATCTCAAGGTTTCGTTCACTTACGTTTAAGAGAGAGAGAGAGAGAGAGAGAGAGAGAGAGAGAGAGAGAGAGAGAGAGAAAAGACGAATAAGAGCACAGTCGCGGAACAGAGAGACTCATCATCCTAGTGTTCGTCTGCTACACATTCCTTCTGAGAAGAATTTACTCAAGTTAAAATCTGGAAAGTTTCTATCTAGCTGGAGCAAGTTGTGGGGGAGGAACAAACTACATATTCAAATGGAATGTTGATATTAGACGACCACTACTTCTCATGTGAGGGAAGGTCGTTTCATCATCTCAGAGGTGTCTCACTCCAGCACACCAAATCCGTCTTAATTACTGTTTATCTCGCATGAAACCTACCTGTAATCAAGTACGATTCAGTAATGCAATGGCAGTGATCAATATTCGAGGATATTAATGATGTGAGAATGAGATGTGCATACACGGTGCGTGGGAACACTTGTAAATTATTGACAACTTGAAGTGTGAGTCAGCTGCCGTGCTGGACCCCACCCGAGACGCAACCGCCATCTGTTGAGCAACTTCCTAACCTTGTCTGCAGGTCGATGTCAACATGGAGTAATTCTTAATGATATATCTGCGTCAATTAACAGTTTAGGATTAATAATCAGTCAGTTGCGTGATAAAACATGGTGTTGTAACGATGCCGGTAGTGAAGAGACAAAAAAACAATATGTTTTTTTGGGGGGGATTTCACCTGAAATCATATGCAAATTGTTTTGGTGATAATGTCACAGATCAAGAGACTGTTAATATAGTAAATTCATGACATTATTTATATATTCTGGATATTCAGTATTTATTGACTGCGTTGTAATTGAATTTATTACTACTTACTTAATTTAAGGATATTCACGAGTAATAACATTATTAATTTCATGGATAGTGATTAACTATATCACAATAGAATGCCTGAATCTCCAGGAACTATGACGAATTCATAACTCCTGAATATTCTGTATTTATAACATCAATCAATTCAGGGGTGCGGCGGCCGGGGGATACAGAGCTCACACTCCGTTCTGGTGCGGTCCCGGGCACTCCCAGTCCTCCCAGCTGTAAATGGGTAGCTGTTTAACTTTAAAGATGGGGCAGTTACGGCGGTCAGGTGAGGAGCCGGACACTCTGCCTCTAGCGTACCTAAGGTTTAGCTGCCTCCACTCCACATTGTCCCTGGTGGGCAGTCATGCCTACAGGACACACTTTCAATAGATTTTGGATATTCAGTATTTACGAAAGAGTTAAACTAAATATAGCAAATTCGTTGTTTATGACATCAGTGTTCATAATTTGTGAAAATTCTGTGTTTATGGTATTATAACAAGCAGTCACGAACAAGGGTCCCTTGAACACCGTAATACTTCGAAACTGGGGAACGAGTCTGTGAACCTCATATATATATATATATATATATATATATATATATATATATATATATATATATATATATATATATATATATATATATATATATATATATATATATATATATATATATATATATATATATCCGTCACTAGCATAACATATATTCTCTCAGACTGTAGGATGACGAAACATAGTTATAAATGACTGAGAGTTACCGAGAACCAGCATTGGAGGACCGAATATATTTGTGTTGTATGACCGAAGGTAAGCTTTCTGACGACAATATCGTTGTTCAGTAAGATCCATGTGAAAAAAGAATGATAAACAAAAGTTTAGTGTGTTGCGAAAACTGTCGAAAGGTTTTTGATGTAATAGCGTTCAAGAGGCGGAATATTGCTGGCCGCGCACTTCACAGAAAGCTCCGGGTCTTACCGAGAGTTGAGGATGTGTGTCGGATTTCTATAAATGTTTTCTTCTGGAACACCGGATGCAAAGTTACCTGGAAGAGGATGAACCAGCATAGAATAATAGTTCTGTGAGTAAATGGAGAGTGGTTACAAAAGTTTAGAGGATTGAACTCAGGGATAATGTCTGTCTATCTATCTTTCTGTCAAACTTCCTCCATTTTCCAGCCAAATGAAGATGAAGAAGCGCACTGGACCATAAAAGATGGTGATTTTTTTCTTTAATTTTCAGAGAAATAGTTTTACATTTCACGAATATAAAGATTTATCTCCAGAAATATAAGAAATAGATTAGACAGATGGAAGGGAAGCTAAACACTTAACAACACCAACAAAGAATTGGCTACTGATTAAGCCAAACTCGGTACAAACAATCCTTCACACTTGATAAAAAAAAAAATCTGTCAGTCAAGTCAGAAACTGCGTACATTGAGGTTATTAAATTCGGCCTATGGAAAATAAAGACAAATATCAACAAACTCATAGTATAGAGAATTAATCTAGGTACCATGCTTATTTCTGAAGGTTGGCGACCACAGTCCTCCACTAGGAAACTGCCTGTACCAATTCTCATATATTTTATAACTACAGCTTTTAATTCCCTTCATCCATCCTAGTTCTCTGTCTTCTACTTTCCTTCCTACCTTTACCTATTAGTGATATAACGTGAGTATAATTCGTATAGAAGCCAGAAAATTGGACCTGCAGCTAATAGTTACCACCAAACATTGAGCAGTTCTAAATCTCCTCTGTGTTAGTTAGTTACTAGTAACTAATTCATTCTTAGGATAAATAATGTTGTTTTAGGGTCACACGTCACTGGGGAGTCTGAGAAGTTGTGGGTGGTGTAGTAAATACTTAATGATGAACTAAGAACCCATTAAAGTTTTGTTAGTGTGTGTGTGTGTGTGTGTGTGTGTAGGTAGACAGTGATAAATATACACACACATATCTTTAGGTGCGTGAAAGCGGAAGCGAGAAAGTCAGGATGAGAAATTATGTTGCTCAAGGGATGAACGATGAGAGAAGAGGCGATGGGAGATATCAAAGGAGTGACACGAGAAATATTGGAGTAAAAAAAAATATAGTGTACAGGAAAAATGAAAATCGATGACGAGAAGTGTGAGGGAGAGGAAAGGTGTGAAGGAGAAGAAAAGTGTTAGGGAGGGGGAGGAAAAGTGTGAGGTAGGAGATAAATATTGAGGGAGGAGAGAAAAGTTTGAGGGTAGAGGAAAAGTGTGAGGAAAGAGCTAATGTGTGAGGGAAGAGGAAAAGTGTGAGGAAAGAGCTAATGTGTGAGGGAGGAGGAAAAAGGTGAGAAAGGAGTAAAACTGTGAAAGGGAGGCAAAGTGAGATGGGGGAGGAAAAATGTGAAAGGGAGGAGGCAAAGCGTGAGAGAGGAAGAAAAGCGTAAGGGAAGAGTGACTGGCCCGGGAGGTGTTGACTCACACTGTATTTACCAGAATGTTTCACGAGTGTGTGTGTTTTAATGCAGGAAAATGAACTAATTGACCAAAGGCACGATAGAATACCAATATCTATTCTCACTCCCTTTGTTTGTAAGCAAAAGGTTAGTCTTTACTCTTAACGTTTGAAACACGGCAAAACATTACCAATTAGCCTAATAATGGATGAAATGTTGTCTAAGGAACGTTTTTTATTAAAGTTACTCATGAAATATAGTGATAATAATTAGTTGTTTGTGCTAGTGTTGGTAGATCAATTGCCATGCCAGCTGTGTATAGTAGGTGGAACTCAGTCGACTCTCACTTCTTTTATTTTCCACGCCTCAACTTTCCCACTAGGCGTATTTAACGAGGTAGAGTTAAATGGGACGACGGATAAAAGCAACATTCATATTTGGGAATAACATAAACTCCAAGACTCAAACTGTGAAGGTTAGATACATTTCAACACGGTAAACGTTGTTTTTAAATCGACTTTCTGTACAGGAAATAACAAGACTGGGAGACGTAATACACAGACAGAATACTGCAGCTAACACTGTGTTCCATATTAATCACAGCTTCTCTCTCTACCTTTTGAAAAACGGGGACACTGTTAATTAAGAACACTAGCAAGGGCTATTGTGCCGTACATAACTCTGGAAACCTGCTGTTATATAGACCAAAATATATGTACAGTACACTCACGCGCCCTAGTTTCGATACACCCTCTACCTCTACTCCTGACTCGATGGAAGTTGTTGCCCTGGCTTCATACCGAACGTCCCCCCCCCTCACCCACCCCCCCCCATCTCCCCCACCCATAGTTCAGTGGTGCAATGTAGTACGTAGCTCGAAGCTTCGCTGGATTGTCCGAATAGCAGTTCTTGATGTAATATTTCAGAGATTATATGCACGATACAGTTTTTTCAGTGACTTCACAACTCTTTATTTACCATCACTATACTTAACATACACTATACAAGAGGGACCGTTCGGTTTGCAGCCCTGACTACGACTTCCCGCGAGCCAGGAGTAGGGGTAGAGGGTGCATCGAAACTATGGCGCGTGAGTGTACAACTGTACATAGAAGAAATCTCCGCTGTCGTGAATACCGTGCAATGTAAGGTAAGATGAATGATAATGCTCGTATTTGTGGCGTTTCAACAGCGCTCTAGTGTCAAGCGGAGGAGTTTTTCAGACGACGATGGCTTGAATTTCGTTACAAACTGACCATTAGAGTAAGGAGGGAGGAAGAAAGACGCTACTAGACGAGGTAAGTGGAGAGTGAGGGAGGCTGGGCGGGGAGGGGAGTTACTTCACTGGAAAGGCGCGCAGTTCTTGACTGATAATGTCAACAAGGGACTGAGGAAGACCTGCGATGACCACCCAGCGTAAAGATGATACTGTACTTGAAGAAAAATGAAGCAATTCTTTATTACAAATTAAAAGATGACCCAGAAAATGTCATTTGATCAACTGTAATGGGTTGACCAGGGAAAAAAACACAGGTCAAAACAGATTGTGAGTTATTGTTGGTGTTTGGCTTTTACAGACATTGAATATTGAATGGTTAGTGTCCCCCCAGCGGCTGTGAGAAGAAGTGTGGTGGGTAAAGGCGGCATAAGATATTTAACCAGTATCATTACTCGTGAGTCGACATACATGATTACTTTAACTGTGTCTACTATTAATCCCAAGTAAAGAGACAAGATTTTGTACTCGATCCGACAGTAACTGGTGACAACCTCTGTAATATGCTAATAGTGGAGAACCAAGTGTCAGGGCTACAGGATCGGGTGTCAGGGCTAAAGAACTGGGTGTCAGGGCTGAGGAACCGGGTGTCAGGGCTACCGGATCGGGTGTCAGGGCTAAAGGACCGGGTGTCAGGGCTAAAGAACCGGGTGTCAGGGCTAAAGGATCGGGTGTCAGGGCTAAAGGACCGGGTGTCAGGGCTAAGGAACCGGGTGTCAGGGATGAGGGACAAAATGGCTGGTTATAAAAGATCAAATGTGTATGTTATATGATTAAACATCAATACACACGGAACTAAACTTGGGTTGAATACGAAGTAAAATATACAGTATGTGTGTGTATTCATGTGACGACCCGTAAAAAATAACTGAAGATCACCGACAAATGATGAGTAATATTGTTGAGGGATGGAAAGACGTGGAGAATGGTGCTGCAGCAGACGATCAGTTACCACAGTCAGAGGTCTGATGATGCCTGAGGGCTGAGTGCCACTGACACCAGGAGAGAAAAATAAACACGAGTGCCAGAAAATATTGTGGCACTGTTGGATGGTAGAGAGTTTATACTGGATGATAAAACTAGAGCTCGTTTTGGAACAGTGAGTGTCACTGTCAGACGAACGAGTGCTTGAGCTGGAGCTCCAACGACAGTAATAGAGTCCACATCGTCAAGAGTCTGAGACAATTCTCTAAAAGGATATACACAATAAGCTGTGAGAGAATGAGAGTTTCGAATCAATAACTTCAACAAAGTCACTGAAGGAGTTTATACTGTGATGATGACTGTTTGTCGAAGCTGTAAAACCTTTCTTGAGGATAAAAAGTTTTACACACAGCAGACCAGCGAGTGAGAGACAGATACATTAATTTTATCAATGGAACAAGAGCTCGAGTCGTGCATACTGAATGAGACAGAATGTAGGCAGTATTGAGAAGAGGGAAGAGTAAGAGTAAGGTGTAAAATAACTTTTAGAAAATAGAGGAAGGATAATGTCTCCATGAGCTCGCATAGGGCGGCATAATAAGTCACTATCTGAGGGAGGGATCAGCGAGTAAAATATATTTATACAGACCCAAAAAGAACGTAGAACTTTATTTGTGAAATTGGCAGTAATCAGTTGCATTATATTTGCATATAAATTGTATATTATAAACTATGCTGAGAGATTAAACTGGTTATCAATCATTGTCAGATGTGGAGAGAATTTTGATAAGGGCGAGATATTTTGCAGAGAAATGAGGAAGGAAGGTCTGAAAAGAAGATGAACCTTAATTTAGACGTAATAAAAAGATATGCTGGAAATGTTGAGTTCTTACGCACACACAGATGGGATTACCACTATAAATTATCACACAGTTTCGTTTGAAGACCCAAGGAAAAAAAAATCTAGTTTGTAAATATTCTCACACCCACAGAGTCATAATACAAACATTCATTTAAGCAAAATCCCTCCGCCATAAAATGTCTTGTGAGATTAAACTCTGAAAAGTGTATAATAAATGAGAACAAATTAGGGGAGAAAGAGATGACTTGTATTAATGGAAAACTGATATCATATTGGGTTGTTTCATACTGATAACGGGAATAAAACTGGTTAATGATATGTGTTATCATGAAACTCATTATATTCCCTTATCATAATGTTTTAAATTTGACACATTATTGGTAATATCACCGTGTTTGTTGAGTCAATGCATGACTGGCACCGATTCAAGCTGATAAGAAGGCACGGGAGGGAGGGTGTTGGGATGGAGATTCCTCTTACCTCCAGCTATGAACAACACCCATGATAGTGATTTATTACCTTAATATCTACCTACCTCACCCCCCACTAAGTCTTGTGATTACTGCTAGAATTTAGGGAACCTGCAATGGTACAATTCTGTAACAGCAATGGTCCACAAATTGCTCAGCTGAGAAAAATACCCCGTTAAGAGTACAGCCACATTTATCTTGTCCCCCCTATCACTGTCATGGGAAACCATTTTTTTCTTATCCCAGGGAAAAATCTCTACGTCAGTCGAGGGCAGAAAGCACGGTCAGTGAACGATATGAAAAGGCCTGCAGGGGAAGTTGAGGAACAAAGTATGGACAACACTGGGAAAAGATTTGCTCGCCAAAAATGCGAGGAAAAAGACTGCCAGTATATCAATCCGGCTGCCAGAGTGTTTTAGCTGACTAATACAACCCGTAATATGTGTGTGTGTGTGACACAACGGATTGGGAAATTTATTCGCATGGTTGATTGAATACTGAAGTAGTGTTTTATTGTCAGTGGTAATCAAAAGATAGGAAGTGAATTAAGTTGTCAACTTTTCTCTCGGTTTGATCTACAGTAAAAGATACTTAGAAAACTTATGTTAATTTGGGATAATTTGTTAAGGTATTTAAACTCTTACAAAAGAATGTTTAGAAGTATAAAAGTGGAGGAAAAATCGTAAACTACCGTACAGTAAGTTTTAAAAGACGTCATTAAAAGACTAATTATAATTTGCTGAGGCACAATTCCGGAGAGACAAGCATCAAGATTTTTGTGTTCCTCATTTAAAAATTCTTTCAGAGAGAAATTTGTCCAAGTTACACCTTAGCAATTTTCTAACAAGTGGGAGCAAGTTGGGAGAAGAAGAAACTACTTGTTCATATAGAATACTAATATCAACACAACATCCACCTCTGGCTGTCGTTGGTTGAAGTACGTGCCAGCTGGGTAGTTGGAACTCAGCCGAGAAGCACCGCCATCTATTGAGCGAACCTCGAGTCTCCCATTTCCCACAAGTCAACTTTACCACCAGCAGTAGTTAACGGCGTGGAACGTAACTGGTAAGGTCGAGTGAGAACTGGTGGCTGGTAGGAGCAACTTTCGTGTTGGGGGTTTATACGCCAACCTGAAGCCAGTCCGATGTTTACAAGTATTCACTCCAGTCGTGTTAGTATTGTTATCATGACTGTTTTATATTTAATCAAGTACAGTAACACTAAAATGGTCTAAAATAACGAGACTAAAACAGAAAAATGTAGCAACTTCACAATCTCTATGTAATCTGAACTCATCTACCATTAGTTAAATAAGATGACCATCAGTATCCAGACATATTACGAGTACAGTATTAATATATTAGTACTGCACGACTGTTGTTGATACCTCGACTACATTCCTTGAAGCTAGAGGAAGGTTCACAGTCGGGAGCTACGAGGATTGGCCAGTGGGCAGGAGGAGCAGGTTATTGTATATTGCGTTTCTGTATTAATTGATACCAAGCGGCGGAGATGGATTGCCTTCCATCAGAATACGAAATGGTGTGGTCACGGAGGAGAGGGAGACTAGAGTGAAGCCTGAACTATTGGCAGAGTTGTGAAGATTTAAACTATGTTGTGTCAATGATGCGGGAGACAGGCTGATAAGTGAATCTTTGAGCAGAAGAGAAAATTGAAATGGATTATAAAACTACTTAAGTTATATGGAAATAACATAGAGATTACAACTTTTTTTTACGTTTTCCAACAGCGAATGGCATATTATGTATTTGTAGAAGAACAATTTTATAGAGCAAAACCATCAAGATTTTTTAGTGTCTCGAATTTAAAGTGAACTTGACGAAAACATCTTCCCATTTTGATGTCTGGAGAGATATAACATAACCATTGTGAGATGGGAGAAAAAGCGACGTATCTAACTACTTTTCTTAGAACATTTATTGTACACTTCCCCCCCCCCTCTCTCACCTACTCCACATCACCCCCTCTCTCCTACTCCACATCACCCCCTCTCACCACCACTCCGTACACCTCCTCCCTCTCTCCCACTCCGTACCTTTAATAAGAACACACAGCACAGTAATAATCTAGCCCACCGGACGTAAACATACATCAAATCCTCATATTTTCCAGTTCAAGTAAAACATAATATTTGCTTCTCTTCCATGATCCTCAGTTAATCTTCTTGGTGTTAACAAAAAACTCTACTCACTACCTCTTAATGTGGCTTTTCTGGATCTTTTTACAAATTTATGCTTATTTATTACTATTTTTTCTTAACTCTTCGTGACGTATGGTGACCTTACGTCAATTATTCCCAATGAAAGGATTATGGATCATCTCTCAACATGACGATAAAATACTGTAACAAAAACATTAAAATAATTATCAATTAAATGTATTTGGTAAAAAAATACAAAAATTAAAACAAAAACGCACACAAGAGGGAGGTCACTCAAACGCTATTAAGAATTTTGAGTGTAATAATTTCTGACGAGTTGAAAGAAGGGATCTGCTTTCTGGGACTTGAATACCCCTAAGGACTTCATCTCAGTACAATACGATGAGAGTGAAAGAGGCAGCCACTTACCCTAGGTGATGTAAGTAATGTTTATTGGATGAAATAACGCTCAAGGTGTAGAATAATGCGTGTTATTCAATTTACTGACAGCTCTGGGTTTAATTTTGTGTGTGTGTATGTGTGTGTGTATGTTAACCTAAGGTACACACACACACACACACACACACACACACACACACACACACACACACACATACAAATTGGATTAATGATGCATGAGAAAGGAACAGATGAAAAGTTTAATTAAAAAATACAACTATAATTAGAGAGAAAAGTTTTTAACTGGTATTTTTTAATTCTTCCTCCTGTCAGTAAATTGCTTGCACGATAACTACTCCCCCCCCCATCCCAACACCCCACCCTCACTCTACCCCCCAAAAGATAAAAGGTTTTAAGTATGCATGTTAGTGCAGTGGTGGAGAAGGAGAGAGGAACCCCCATTAGTTAATTAATAGTATGCTCACAGGCACTCGTGGTTTTAAGTAATGATCATCTACACAACTAACACGGCTGGATCACGTTAAGGTACATTGTAATTTTATATAATGGTTTTAACGTTTAAATATGTAACTTAAACCACTGTATCTATTCTTCCAAACTTCATATCAGAATCAGTAACTATCCATGGCTGTTAATATTACTAAATGATAAGGATATATGTAGAGATAGTGGGATTAAATGTCAGGTTGAAGTACAGTGAGTGCCAGTTGGGTAGTTGGAACTCAGCCGAGAAGCACCGCCATCTATTGAGCGACTCTCCAGTCTCCCATTTCCCACAAGTCAACTTTACCACCAGCGTAGTTAACGGTGTGGAACGTAACTGGTAAGGTCGAGTGAGAACTGATGACGGAAGGAGCAGCTCTCGTGTTAGTGGTTGATACACCATCCTGAAGCTAATTTGAGGTTTTTCTATTATTTTTATTTGTTAATTGGGTTTTATAAATAAAATGTGTGTGTGGGTGATGTGAGAGTGATGGTAGTTACTTTTCAGATGTTTTCTAGAGAGTGCAGCTCCCAAAAGGCTCAGCCACGTGTACAATTCTAAGTTACACGACAGTTTCTATTTGCAAAGTTTCAATTTCAGTTATTGAGAGAGAGAGAGAGAGAGAGAGAGAGAGAGAGAGAGAGAGAGATAACACTGTATTCCATATCCAATCAGACTTGCCTTACCTGGATTAAAAAGAAAGAATATAATTTTAATCTCAAAATATTACCAGGTGCCATTACACGTAACAACTGACAAGCTGCTCTTAACACATTGAATAAAAATTGCATTCAGAGAAGAAGTAAAAATGTCGAGAGCTGAGAGGAGTGGAAGGTGAAGGGGAGGGGAGAAATTTGATATATGATATTTCAACATTGTAATGATAAAAAGCAATAGAGACTTAAGGACAATAATGATTATGTGAGTTTTATCATTGCCCTGACCACTAAGGCTGGGGAGTGACTGTATGATGGATGTGGAGGAACAAGAGAAGCAGGAGTAACACTTGAACGAATGAGAAAGTTGTATACATTTTGACTGTGGTCCATGAGGTAGGTATAAGAACGACTGTATGAAACTCCTGAGTGAGAACAATTGAATACCATACGAAGATAAATATAGAAAACTAAGAGAAATAGAAGGAATGGAATAACATCGAATATCAAGAACGAGGCTCATATATAAGAAACATATGTGGTAAGTTCATATATCTGTCAATTCCTGAAGATAGATTGTGAATTCTGGTTGTTCTTATAAATTAAAAACTTAGAGGTCAAAATGTCTACTATTGACTCGTAATGTTGGAGGATAACAAAATCAAGTAAAAAACCTAACCTAACCTAACCTAACCTGAAAGAGTGTGTGGGGAGATCAGTAAGGAGAACTTATACCAATGATGATGATGTTGTTTATGGAGGCTGTTTGAGAACCTCCTTGGTGAAGGGGAGATAAAAACACAACTAGATAGGCCAACAAGCTGATAAAAGAGGCAGGAAAGAGGAAGAAGAAGTGATAAATGGTAACGAGTGGGGGAGAAGGGAGAAGGATGCGGCGGAAGGTGGCAGGAGAGGACACAGCCATCAACACGACCACCGCGCCGTGTGTTGACGGGCCCCCTGGCTAAGTATGTCGAGGAGAGAGACACTGAACATGAATACAGAACCTACAAAAAATGGACGTAAAATTTATGCTTCGGGAACTAGAGATGATTACTTGGATTATATTTACATAGAGATTTATAATTAGTTGTCGTAGAGGTAGAAAATAGTAAGATGGTAATTATAGACAATAGTAATATAGTAAAGGAAGATGTGAATAAATGATACAAAACTAGTAAGCTGGTTTGGTACACTATATAATGGTATAATATTGTTAATGCAGGTACCTTATATATGATTCCATATAAGGAAATAACAGAATACAACAGATTATCGCTTAATTATTACGTCGTTAAAGAACCATACAAAAACAAATCATAAAAGAACATCCACGAAACTGATTCTTAATTTTTTACTTAACATCTTCCCGAAAAAAAACTCCCATTGTAACGGCTTAAGAGATCGTAACAAATATGTTTAAGTTGATGACGAGAGGAAATTCCCTGTCGATATACTGTAGCTAAGCACATCAGTCTACTCTCCTTATTCCATCACAAACACACAGTTCTTGTTTATGTAGGTGATATATTTCCTATATACATCACCCTTATGGTTATATATATTCCATGACGGAGGGACATTATTAGCTGGTATATAGTGCGTGTAATCGTGTGTAAGTTATTGGCAGCTTCAAGTGGGAGTCAGGCTGGGCGCTGGACCCTCGGGCTACACGCCAGCACCATCTATTGAGCGACTTGGTAGTTTGTCGTCGTCTGCAACACTGCCTCTACTAAACTGGTTACCCTGTTATATACATAGGCAACAGGTATGGTCTGGCGAACAAGGGCTCTGATTGGCTGATCATATTAGACCTTGTGATAGAAACGAAGATGTGTTTTTAGCCGCTGTACAGTCGTGAACAGAAGTCCTGTCGCCCCTTCTGCTGCTCCACGAACCCTGAGATTCAGACTCATGAATCCGAAGCATTTATGGGCAGAATAATGCA
Organism: Homarus americanus; assembly: GCF_018991925.1. Taxonomy (NCBI): domain Eukaryota; kingdom Metazoa; phylum Arthropoda; class Malacostraca; order Decapoda; family Nephropidae; genus Homarus; species Homarus americanus. The sequence continues at coordinate 7,994,527 of NW_024737068.1, forward strand.
CCAGTGTCTACTGCTTCGGGTTCATGAGTCTAAATCTCTTGGTTCGCGGAACAGCACAAGGGGCGACAGGACTTCTGTTCACGACTGTACAGTGCACGTGAATATATTACCAAGAATATGAATGACGATATAATCATATAGATTCTATTTTCTCCATGAAGGACACGTATATAACGAAACTATTTTTAAAAAAGGGTAAATTTGCTGGCCCACTTGTTCACTGCCTGACATAGATAATTTATGATCAACTGCATAAATGAATAATTATTTTATGTGATGAGCCCTAAAAATAATTACTCATAATAGGTCTATAAACGGCCAGATATTTTGAATTTTACGTCATATTGATTGAAATAAAAATAAAACTGTAAACTAAACTGATAATTACTTCAGGGTTTCCATGTTACGCAGCAAACTATCGGATACCGAGGGGTCTGTTGAGCCATACTCGTGGCTTATACAGTAAAGGGATACCACCAGCTTTACATTTTAGGAATATAATTCACTCATAAATAAAGGACTGTTGAGGTGGTCAAACATCACTGGTGGTCAAAAGGAATATGACTTATACTGACATTAGTTTAAATTATTCTGTCAACATAACAGATCACACGGAGGGTTTAGAAATAAATCAATATTTTAACGTGAATTATGGATATACTGGAGAAACACAAACGAAAACTTCAATAGACTCTAAATTTATTCTATGATTCTAAATTTATTCTATGTAAGTTACTGAAGAAAAGAGGAACTCGATTGCATAAAATGGTCCTTTATACCACTGAGAGGTCTACCGATCACTGTGAATTATTGTAACTGTATTTAACGTGTGTATTTGAAATGTTTATCTTCTTAAAAAAATACACCTAAAAAAAAAACCTCTGCTCGTATCTGGTGAAATGCAGTCAAACCCACGTCTTTCCAACTCTCCAACTCAGTCAATTTTACCTTGGAGTTAGTGGCACTCAGGGTATGTGGTGAAGGTCGTCCTCATCTGGGATCAACTGGGGAGCTGAAGGCCAGTTCTTCCTCTGCACATTACCCGTACTCAGCTGAATCACATCGCATTGATTCAGGTGTCACTCCAGACTACCTCTACTCCCTCCTCCATATTCAAGGTCTCACTCCAGACACCCCTATCTCCTCCTCCATGTTCAAGGTCTCACTCCGGACACCACTATCTCCTCCTCCATGTTCAAGGTCTCACTCCAGGCACCCACCTCCATATCCGCCAGCCTGTAACCTTTCCTTCCCACTTCTCTCTTTTAAATAACATTCAAAGTCTTTATGAAATTCAAGATGAAATTGACTGAATATTTCTAAATCTATAACAATACAACGATATAATATAAATCATTGGGACAACTTCTTCCCTCTTATCTGTCATTACACCAAACTCACAACAGTGGAGAGTCTTTTTTTGAATACATCATTTCACTCACACGTCGACTACACGGTCTCATATGCCAACACTATTGATACTTCTTAACATCTATCGATAAACAGTGTCGCTTAATATAAAGAAACACATTCATGAGAGCGGTGAGTAATAGTGCTGGCTGCATCACTCACTGTGTTATCACAGTCATATCTCCCTGTGTTATTTCTCACAGTGAAACTAGTGGAATAATATTTATAATATTTGGATAAATGTTTAGTGGGGCAGAGGTGTGTCATGTGGGCTAAGAACCTCAAATGAGCTTCACGATGGTGTATCAACGACTAACACGACAGCTTCTCCTCCCCGTCATCAGTTCTCACTCGACCTTACCAGTTTTTTCTTTATTTTACGGGGATTAGCCCACCCAAACACAGGTCACCGACCCACATCGGAGCTTGGGGAGATCGAAAAAAAATTTACCACAAATAATTAAAGAAAAATTAAATTAAAACAAATTAAGAACAAGAAAAAATATATATGATGTGTTGTGAAAGTAAGAAAAACAACTGAGACCCAGCAATTGTGTAAATGAAGCAGAAAGTCAGTTAGATCAGTAACCTGGGACTTGGTCACAATTTTTGTGATGCCCTATGGCAGCAGAGTCTACCATTAGACAACACATTATGCTTCCAATTTCTTCCCAAGCTTCAGTACCTCCGGTTTGATAGCTGTCTGCTCCCTACTACCTACAGTACGTTCCACACCGTTAACTACGGCTGGTGGTAAAGTTGACTTGAGGGAAATGGGAGACTGGAGAGTCGCTCAATAGATGGCGGTGCTTCTCGGCTGAGTTCCAACTACCCAGCTGGCACGCGCTCTTCAACCCACGGTAGGTACCTACCTTGCTTCAACCTACCAACACTGACATTTAATCCCACGAACTGTACATGTATATATATCATTATTCTTAATGTCCATGGATTTCTATTTGTATTTCAACGGATTACCACTGTCTCTGTTAGTAAAAGTGGTAGTTGGGAAATATGAGAGAATTGTAATAGACTGTTTATGAAGAGCAAATACAGTGTAAACTTAATATATATTTAACTTGGTGTTCCTGTGTTTGTGGTGCAGCGGACCATTATTTACAACTCAAGCTAGATAATTCAGGGTTATTAATATTATTATTATTATGTAAATTGTGCAATAATTCTTCTTTCTGGATCTGTTCTGTGCACTAACAAATGTATTTCTAAACTTTGCTACAGTTAACAGGGATATATGTCAAATTAAAAAAAAATAACTGCAGGTAGAAAGTTTTTACTGCAATCAGAATTTTACAATTTCTAAACCAATTTTGATTTCTCTCTCGTCCTGTCTCTCCTCCACATCGTTAATTCATTTATAGAGTTTTCTACCAACAAAACGATACTAATTGAGAGTTATCTGACCATGAATGTCTTTAGTGATCGAAGCTGTTTGTAAATTGTTGAGATCAATTCTAAATAAGTTAGTAAAGTTGAGAATGGATGAAATGTTGATTGATAGAGAGAGAATTAAGTCCCACTGATGATGAGAAAAGTAGCTTAAACTATTTACCATAAATCGTTGTCTCAGTTTAATACAGCTTTATGAAACAGGAGACAAGATGAGATTAGTATTTACACCGAGAGGAAATGCTCGGAGATTAATGACTGACTTTATACTTGTGGTAGCGTTGGTTTAGGGAGGTTACAGGAGCTCTGTTTGGACAAGTTGAGTTTCAGAGTCATTACTTATATATATATTTTTTCCACCGAGCATCTACTTGTGTCGAGCAGACGGAGAGAGATTGTTGGGAATACTGAAGGGGGGATGAAAATAATATTGTCTACTGACGAAGGATATCCAAAATCTGAAGGAGGTACGGGATATAGTCATTACACCTGAGTAAGGGATGATTATGTGTGGAGGAGAAGGAGGTGGTAGATAGTAATATGTGGAGGAGGAAAAGGAGGAGGAGGAGGAAGAGGAGGTGGCAGGGAGACAGTAATGTGTGGAGGAGGTGGAAGAAAAGGAGGAGGAGGAGGAGGAGGAGGAGGAAGAATAAAGGAGTAGGTGGTAGCAGAGACAGTAATCAATACGACGGTGAAATGAGTGTTCATGTGGAGTCTGGTGTGGGCAGCGAGACAGTACGGAACGTGTAAATTAAATTCGTGAATTATCAGTAATTACTTACATTATACTTGTGTATATTAATTGCCTATTGTAATCGATATTAAACAATTAACAAGTTATTACTCATGGGCGGAGATAATTTTGAGGAGAGTAGGAAATATGGTAGAAGTGTACATTAATTTGTGACGCGTGTAAAAGAAATTATTATTTTTTCAATGTGACCAAATTATGTAACGAATAATGTGTATAAAAGTATATATAGAAAACTAATGTAAACTACCTCTTAATTAATACTTGAAGAAACCACAAAAACTTAATACAATTTGAAGACCCAAAAGCCGTTAACACAACACAAAATCATCATTGTCGCGGCTCATAATAAATATATCATCTCTAATGTACTTCACGAATGTAGTTTAATTATTTACATTCCGGGAAACTGAAAATGAGAAATTATTATGGTATATACAGTGCCTTGGGTAACTTATAAAGTATTGAAAACTTCAAGTAGGAGTCGGCTAGCTCGCTGCACCCAAGGCTTGATGTCACCACCATCTATTGAGAGACTTTGAAGGTGTCGTCTGCAGCACTACCTAACACAAAGAAGCTTATAAGGATATGAACTTGTAGGGTTACATGATGTTATGTTGTCTAACACTCAGGATGGAAACTCTAGGTGGTGGTTTTCTTATATAAAATATATAATATACAAGACAGTCTGGTGCTGGAGATGCCGTGTGGTGAGAAGCTTGCTCAGAAGACTCGTTCAGTGAGTAGCGTGGTTGAGGAGGTATCTGTGCAGGAGCTTCGTTAGAGATGTTGTGTGTTGTTGTCCTCCAGGTTGAATGAGAGCTGGACAGCGAGGAGCTTGCTTAGAGGAGGTGTTGCGTGTTCAGGAACGTAGGGCAGAATGCCTCTCAATGAAGAGACTGAGAGTTTATATACACAGCAGTCGGAAGTAAACCCGTGGGAACTCGCCGGTTACTGGACTCCGTTGCTAGGGTAAACGTCGGAGGTGGTGACCCCCCCCCCCCGTGAGCAGCTCGTTGGTTGCTCGGATACTGGGTCAATTGCAAGAACAGTCGTGGGGTGTACGACGCCATTTACGATGACCTTCCTGCCCTGGTCTTTTTCAGCAATATCGCCTTTAACACATGGAATTCTACACTTTTCGAAGCTTTGGAGGAGTCTCGAAACAAGTTTCATGGTGGGAATTATTAGCTAGTGCTGTACTCAAAATATCGAAACCCCGCGATCTCTCCTGAGCTTCAAAGGGGTGGTATAACTGAAACAAGATCAGGGCAAGAAGGTCATCGTAAATGGCGTCGTACACCCCACGACTGTTCTTGCAATTGGCCCAGTCTGTCACATTGGAATGCGGCTGCGCAGTTGTAGGGGAGAGATCCACTACATACTAACCCGAGATTCACCCTCATGTCTCAACTTGGGAATTATTCTGGAGACAACACAGGCGATTCTCTACGGTTGGGAAAGAAAGAAATTAAACCGTATATGACATTCTGAATATTTAATGTCTAAGCCTTTCGTCTTTCCTGTTCATGTCTCATTTTCTTAATCGATTTTATAGATCTGCGAATAACCGATTATTATTATCGTTGTTAACCATATATCAAATAACTAACAACAAACAAACATTACGGAAGGACTGATCGCTGTATCATACACCAATTAAAAAAAATCGTATCTTTTTATAACGTAGAAAAATATATTGTAGTTAATAAATGAGAATAAAAAAAATAAGAATATGAGATTTTCATTATGGTAGAGGCTCTGTCTGATGGCTGTCAAAGCTTCTTCTCTCTTGACATGAAAGGCGACTAACAAGGTGCACTGTAAGCTGATTCCTCTGATGAAGACAACGGTGAGAGAAGAATGGGGGAATAAAACCAGAAATTATAATAATGATTTTAGTCAGCATATAGCGAAATGTTTAAACAGTTATGAAAATATTGTTCGTGTCTTCCCCACTAAAAGAAAAATTGACAGATAGACAAACGCAAATTAACAGATAAAAACAGACTGACAGCAAAACCAGAATGACTTACAAACAGAGACTGACGTTAACTAGCACTCTTTGTCGTTTTTCCCATCAATCACTTTAATAGAAATTGACGTTATACCTAACCTAAGTACAATGAATTATCTCTTGAGCACAATGACTTAACCTTTGAGTAACATAACTTAACCCACAAATACCATAACTTAACTCCTTGCCAAAAAACTCTCTAAATAAAATACAGAACTAGTTAAGTAGGAAGACAAAACAGTTCTGAGTCTTATAGGAGGCAGGACCAACGACCACACGCTTGAAGGGCCGAAGGGACAATTTAGTTCAATACGACAAGTGTAAAGAAAAACAGTCCAGCTACAGTATATTTGAGAAGTGAAGACATAACGCCCTAGGTGTAGAATATTGCACAACAAGCAATTCACTGAGAGCCTTGGGATCTATTGTGAGCTGAGCAGGTGTGTGTGTGTGTGTGTGTGTGTGACGTGTACAGTATATGGAAGAAAGTTAGAGCCATGGTCCTCACTCACTGCCTCGGAGTGTAAAGAATGGTCGTCCTCATCACCAACATGGAAAACACATTAATATAGAGTAAATTAATACTTGTGATGATTGGAATACAGTTTAATCTACATCGCTGAAATTCTTTAACGAAACCATTTTACAATAAAACAGTTGGTAATCCGTCGACACTAAACAATTACGGACAGTACAAGATAAGGTTACTTTATACTGAAATTAAGTACAGTTCGTGGGTTTCAATGTCAGTGTTGGTTGGTTGAAGTACGTGCCAGCTGGGTAGTTGGAACTCAGCCGAGAAGCACCGCCATCTATTGAGCGACTCTCGATTCTCCCATTTCCCACAAGTCAACTTTACCACCAGCCGTAGTTAACAGTGTGGAACGTAACTGGTAAGGTCGAGTGAGAACTGATGACGGAAGGAGCAGCTCTCGTGTTAGTGGTTGATACACCATCCTGAAGCTAATTTGAGGTTCAGGTAAGCGATGGAGTGAGACAAAGACGTGTAGATAAAAGAATACTTGTTTGGCACTGACTAAATAGAGGATTCAGTTACACTTATAATGAAATTGTTTTTAAATATAACATGAAAAATTAGCTACCTAACATTCTGAATGAAGCGGATTTAACGAATAAAAAATGAAAGGTGAGAAAAAAAAACTCCTGTGAGATGTTTCAGTATAAATATAAAGCAGTAGAAGCATTAGGAAAACATTTTGATTAATGATTCAGAATAAGGAGGGGAGAGCCATGTACAACGGACAAGGGAGAGAAGGAAGTGAGGGGAGAGCAGGAGAGAGGAGGGAGGGTAAGGGAGGGCAGGGAGGCTAAGGGAGAGGAGGGACGGCAGGGAGGGTAAGAGAGGGCAGGGAGGCTAAGGGAGACGAGGGAGGGCAGGGAGGGTAAGGGAGAGGAGGGAGGGCAGTGATGGAAAGGATGGTAGGGAAAGGAGGGAGGGCAGTGATGGAAGGGAACGCAGGGAGAGGAGGGAGGAGGGGAAGGGAGACGTGAATAGTTGAAAAATCACCTCTAAGATGCTTACCACGAGGACTAGGAGAGAGGTAAGAGGAGGCTATTTTTACAGTAATTAATGATGAGAATGATAAAGAGACAAGAAACAGTAAGATGAAATATAAGAGAATAAAACTATAATAACTAGAATAATTATATAACAGAGGAACAAGAATTATATTACAATACAAATTAATAATAATAAATACATAAAACAATTATCAATACAAAAAATTTATCACAAAATACTAATTAATTAAAAAAACAGTGAATGACAGAAAATAAAAATAACAATAAAGAAATAATAAATAAGAAGTAATGCAACACTAAAAAAATAAAAAATAAATGAAGATAAAGTAACGTAAGTGACAGTCCATCCCCTTGTCAAGACCAATATATATTTGTATAAGGAAATTTTCCATAAAGTCCCCAGCCTTAGCGAGAATTTAAAAAGACAAAGGAAGTGTGTGTGTGTGTGTGTGTATGTGTGTGTGTGTGTGCGTAAGCTTCATTTAGGAAGAGAAATATTGAGCAAGGGTTCACGGCTACACGGAGGAACTTACAACATCACAAGACTGGTGTTCCCTCTATGACAGAATAAACAGTTGAAATTGAGTCCAGTCAAACATCCAGAGAACAATGTATTGCTTCAACGAACTCTTTGAAGAACAACAAACAGTTCTACCGATATTTTTTTCCTCATGAAGCAGAAACTGGATTCATGTAGTCAGAGTGAGTCAGGGTGAGTCAGAGTGAGTCAGGGTGAGTCAGAGTGAGTCAGGGTGAGTCAGGGTGAGTCAGGAAAGTGTCAGAGGTAAACGAATACAGGAAAGACTAAAATAAAACTCACTGACCGATGATTTAAAGAAGCCAGGTGTGAAGGACGGGGAAAAGTGTGAGAAGTAATTAAACCTGAGTGAGGAATAGTAATGTGTGGAGGAGGAGGAGGAAGAGGCGCTGATCAATACCAGAGTCTTCACATGATGTCCAGTGTGGAAAAATTAAATTGCCAGAGAAAAAACAAGAGTATTTATTCCCCATTATGTGTACGTGTTATAAAGTATGTTACATTAATTATAAAGTCATCAGTTATTGTTAGTGAAATTTAGGGAAAAAACAAGAAATAACAAAATATATGAATATTTAAATGGAATAGAAAGATAAATTACATACAGTACATAATGATAAATCTGTAGTAGTATCATAAGGGAAATGAAAATACAATTATTTACAAAAATAGAGAAGAACTTAACTTAATTACAGAAACTTGTAAGGACAAAACCTTGTACCACTACAGACTGAAAAATTTAGCGCTCTTTTAAAAACTTTTCTTCAACCCCACCCCCGAAAAAAAATCATCTCATATGAACTCTGAAAACTTTTTAACAAATGTGAACAAGTTTGGGGAAGAAGAGGAAACTATACACTCAACTGGAATGCTAATAACTCACGCCCATTCTACCTTCTGTTGCGTATTGCCCACGTTATCTTACGCAAGGATACGCAAAATATCAATCAAAATCACCACCTTATCTAATTTAACTTTTGATATTAAATTATTACTAGTCTATGAAAGCTATAGATGAGGTACTAATAACATACATGTACTCGGTATCTGGAATCACTTGTAAATTATTGATAACTTCGAGTACAAATCAGCAGGCGCTGTGGACTCAACCCTGATGGGGAGCGATAGGGGGGGGGGGCGAGGGAGGGGAACAAGACACAAACGCCATCTATTGAGCAAGTTTGAAGTCTCCCATCTTCTGCAGGTCAGCTTTAGCGAGGAAACCATCCTTCCATTACGAATATACTGTGTCGCTTATAAAGAAAGTCATTTACACGGGGGATCGAGAACAAAATAGAATGCTAATCATCTATGAATGACCCCCCACAAGGATAGGAATTAAACTGAGATTAGTTCACAGTTCTCGTTCGATTACTGTAATGTCTTGTTCTAGCTACACAATGATAGAACAATGACATAATATAAACATAGATATTTTTACTTACATGAAGAACTATCAAGGCGGTAAGGCGGAAATTAGGCCTATATATAACTCGGCAAAAGTATATTGAGGTAAAAATAATGACAAGAGTATTATTATATTTTGACGAGAATACCTACGGTTAATAATAGGTGATATCATTAGCATTGTACTTAATTATGTCTCAGATTATTGGTTGAAGTAATTAGTAGCGTAATTAATAATGTCTCAGGTTAATAGTATTTATTAATGTTTGAGAATAATAAACTAATAATAATTGATAACTGATTGAGTATTATTTACCTGATATTTATAAAAGTTAACAATGGGACTCAATTTAGCTGAGATTACCGGTATTTAAGAATTTAGCTGAGACTACGTAAGAATTTAGCTGAGACTAACGACACACGCACACACACACACACACACACACACACACACACACACACACACACACACACACACACACACACACACACACACACACACACACACACACGTAGACGGGCAAAATAGCATCAATATATTACACAAAAGGGGTAAAAGTCGTGAGCCAATTTCGTCTTTATCTCAGAATTTTCAGCCTAACTTTCAAAACGTGAGTAGAATATGTGCTTAGGGCCAGGGAGTAAGATATGTAGGGGAGGGGAGGGGAGGGAAGGGAGGGAGGAATGGGAGGGTTTGGGTAGGAGGAGGTGAAAGGGGGTGGGGAGTGGATGGAAGGTGATTTAGGATGGGAGGAAGAATGTAGGGGAGGATAGCGACTAGGGGATGTTGGGGAGCAGAGAAGAGTGGGGAGGGTGGGGAGTGGAGGAGGGAGGGGTGGAGAAGGTTGGGGAGGAGGAGGGTAGACAGCGGGGAGTGGTTACGGTGGAGGAAGGTGAGGGGGGCGAGGAGGATTTGGGGAAGATGGTGAAGGAGAGTGGGGAATGGAAGAGGGTGGGGGTAAAAGGGTGTGAGAGAGGAGAAGGGTATGGGTAGGAGGGGGTCTGACGGGGGTATCAGTTTTCGTGTCATTATTCCCGTAATAAAACCTAGACTGAAGAAGGATGGCGGCTCCCGTAATTACAAGCGATATAATTCATAATTTTTAAGATAACTTTCTTATAATTAATACACATTTAGGTGATATATTGCCATGACGACATACACAATCACGCTTACATACACATATACACACGTGACATACATACAGCCCAAGCTAACAAAGAAAACAAAATCCGTAGTACTATAAAGTGGGCTGATTATCATCACATCTAGAAAAGAAAAGTGAAAAAAAAAACTTTGACAGCCCAGACAAATAAAACTGTGATCTGAGAATAATGCATCCGACTCGTAGACAAAGTCTCCTCCTAACTTATGAAAAATGAAAATTCTCTCCGGGAATTCTTTAAAAAGTTTCTGCTTGGAGGAGAACACACACGCACACACACACACACACAGAAAAAATCTCTGCCTCTCTGACTACACTGAGCACAAGTTTCTTACAAGAAGTGACAGGCGCTTCCAACAGTCACTCTCTACCAAGTTTTGTTTTTGAAGTCCCATGGAAGAAAAATAATCACAATCTGCACGAACCTACTGAGTGTAGAGTTTTAGTCGGTTACCCACATGATTATTAGGAAGATTTGCTGAATTATCTAAACGATGCTAGGATCATTTTTCCCGAAGTATGTACACGGTGCTAGGATTTTTTTCTTCATATTATACGAGTATACAGGCTGCTGGGCTCACTTTCCGAATTATATACACGCTCCTAGGACTATGTTCCCTAATTAAATAGCTCTGCCCGGAAAACAATTCAAATTTTATTTTTCTATCTAAAACTAAGACACAAATTTATCCCCAATTATCACACACACTGAACGCTTAGTATACAAGATGCTGTGTCCACGCTCTACCAAACGGGCAGTCAGGCCTCTGAGACTCACTTTCACCAACACATATGATAATTATGTTGCTCCTTTATGTACACACAACGACAGCATTTGCTCTTTGATGAACGCTGATATTTTTAATAAGTTGTTCAAATTAAATGACTTCTTCTTCCCTGTGTTTAATCAGGCCTCTTCCGACCTTACTAATGGGTGTTTTTCCTGCGTGAGGGATATTTTTTTCCCTAGAAGCTAAGGTATAACGTTGCCAATATCCAGTTTTTAATCACCCTTATATGTGTGTGTAGGTGTGTGTGTTTTTTGTTAACCTAATTATCTACTAGGAGGAAAATAATTCAATTTGACCTTTAAATGGAGAGTTTATCTTACCCCGGTCTACAATTCTTTTAAATTAGGCTATAAATTAAGGCTTTTTATTGGGATTTAGAAGACTTCCTGGCGCAGCTGGTGATCATCTCTCCACTTCAGGGGGTTCGAACTCTGTCTCTCTCTCTCAAAAAAAAAAAAATTAATCGTACTGTAGGATTTTTCGCCCTCTGACTAGCACGACGAGCGGCCATGTTTGTTTATAGTGAAGTCTCTCAGTTTAATTACTTCGTCATTTTTGTTGTTAGATAAGTGCCGTAGGTAAGATGATCCTCCATGAAATCAGGTATTTTTTCTACTAAACCTCCAGTCTTACCTATAAAACCTGATGTGTTTTTTGTTAGCTAACTCAGGACTTTTCTTTCCTAAAACTGCATTTTTTTTTCATTTAAACCTTGATTAATTCATCCTCGTTAAACCTTGAGTCTTATTTAAACCTTTTAATCAAACATTTAGTCTCCGTTAGATCTTCAACCTTCTTCGTTAAACTTTCATTATTCTGCGTTAAAATTTCAGTCTTTTTCGTTCTACTTTCAAACGTCTTCGTTAAACCTTCAGTCATCTTCGTTAAACCATTAATATTTTTTGTTAAACTTTCAAAATTCTTCGATTAAACCTTCATTAAACCTTCATTAAACCTTCAGTCTCCGTCATTAAATCTTTCATCACCCCCACACTAAACATGACGTCTCCTGTACTAAACTTACTCTCTTCTTTTATTGCACGCACGTCGCAAGCACGCACGCACGTCGCACGCACGCACACGCACGCATCTGCCATACTCTCACATTCATATACATACTCCTCTACAACATCTATACCAGTAATGTATTCATAAATGTGCCTTTTAAAATGTATAAATATATGCACTATCAAATTACTATACTTGCCTTAATACTTGTGCTCGTAATTGCTTCATAAATTATGCTTTAAAATACATAAATTCCTCTGTCATTTACTCATATATATTAAATTACATGCATAATTGCGTCTGTTATGTATTCGTCAATAAATGCTTTGAAAATACACAAATGCTTCTATCGTAAAACATGATCTATCAATACCTGAATTCCTCGTCATTAATTTGATAGATAAAACAACAACAACAATAATAACAACAAGAACAACAACAGCAAAAACAACAACCACCACCACCACCAACAACGACAACAACATTACCAGCAACACCAACAACCACAACAACCTCCCCCAACCACCACGACCACCACCAACAACAACGATAATAACAATAACACCACCACCAACAATGCTAATAACAACAACAACCACCACAGAGACTAAACTCAAACACGTCTTTTAAGTTAGCAGAACCACACCACTCAACCTTCAGTGTCAACAGAGAAAATCCTTGGAGACCCGCACGTAGTTCCCGGCCACCGACCAACAGGTGTTCCCAAGGGGCTCTGAGGCGGTCACCCAGACTCCCACCCGTCGTCGCCGTGACAACCAGTATTATTCAGTGAGGGTATTAATATTCTCCTTCGTCAGGTGTCAACTACTGCCGGGGTCTCTCTCTCTCTCTCTCTCTCTCTCTCTCTCTCTCTCTCTCTCTCTATTTTGGCTGTATGTCTCTCTGCTTCTATCTATCTATCTATCTATCTATCTATCTATCTATCTTCATCACATTGACAGTTCATTTAATCAGTCATACCTGAACATCTATCAGTTATGAATAAAACTCGCCAAACTCCATCAATTAACCTTAAGCCCTCAACTACACCTGTCCTACCTGTGTGAGTGTGAGAACCGGCCCTTAATTAATGAGGTGTGGTACTGTGTGAGGGTTGAAGAGTGGATTGTACCGTATAGGGGAAGGTAAGTGGAGTGTACCGTGTAGAGGGAGGTAAGTGAAGTGTACCGTGTATTGGGAGGTAAGTGGAGTGTACCGTGTAAGTGGAGTGTACCGTGTAGGGGGAAGGAGGAAAGTGGCGTGTACCGTGTAGGGGGAGGTAACTGGAGTGTACCGTGTAAGGGGGTAGAGGGGGGGAGGTAAGTGGTGTGTACCGTGTGAAGGCTGAAGGGTGGATTGTACCGTGTAGAGGGGAAGGAGGAAAGTGGTGAGTACCGTGTAGGAAGTAGTGGGGGTGGGGGTGGGGGGCGGTAGTCAAGGAGGTAAGGGAAGAAGGTGGACTACCATGTGGAGAGAGAGAGAGAGAACTGAGGAAGTGAAGCATATAGTGAAGTATAGTGAAGTGTAATGAAGTGTAGCGTCGTGAAGTGAAGTGTACCCCAGGGGCGAGTTATGCCACGACAACACTGGGATATTTCAGCAACACTTTTATTGCTCTTCTCGACCCTGCACACAGCGGCTGAAATTTGGGGTTTACTGCCGCCCAAACAGCCAAGGCTAGATGTATGAACCGACGTTTATACCAGTGAGTGCGGCGTATGAAATTAACAAGAATGTTGACTTAAAAGAACTCCATGTTTATCATGTGGAAAATGGACTTCTCTCTCTCTTCATTTTTTGGTTTGATTTTTTTGTTTAATTGTACCTATATTTTAGTCAGCATCTTTATGTTATGGATAGATAAATATATATGATACTGTATATGATAGATAGTTAGATAGTTAGCTAGTTAGATAGTTAGATAGCTGGTTAGATAGATAGACAGAGTTAACGTTGCTCAGCCTCGTTGGGTAGACCCCGGAGGGTGTAATAAGAGGAATTACACGGCCACCACCACCATCTCTACCACCACCACCATCTCTACCAACCACCACCATCACCACCATTACCACCATCTCTACCGCCATCACCACCACCACCATTCTACCACCACCACCATCATCCCCACCACCACCACCACCATCCCCACCTGTCACTACCCACATCTCCACCGACCAATCTCCACCATAACCAATTCACCACTATCACCACATTCTACTACCACCACATCATCACCATCACCACCTCAACATCACCACATCACAACCACCACCACCATAATCACCACCAATTAAATACCACCTTTACCACCAATTATCACCACCTTACAACCACCTTACCACCACCACCACCACCATAACCACCATCATCACCCCATTTCTACCACCCACCACCACCACCATCACCAACATTACCATCAACACCACCACCATCACCACCCGACCACCAGACCATCACCACCACATCTTACCACCACCATCACCACCATCCCAACCACCACCACCACCACCACCACCACCACCACCACCACCACCACATCATCAATTAGCCCCCACCACCACCACCACCACCACCACCACCACACCACCACCACACCACACCACTCAACATCACCTCTACCTCTACCACCACCGCCCACCACCACCACCACCACCACCATCACCCATCAATCACCACCACCACCACCACCACCACCACCACGAGATTCTACCACCACCACCACCACGATCACCACCACCATCACCACCACCATCACCACCACCACCACCACCACCACCACCACCACCACCTCTATCTCAACCACCACCACCACCACCATCACCACCATCATCTCTACCACCATCACCACCGCAGAGAGGCTCACAAACTCCTCTCCAACACACACTCCACACACTCACCCACAAATTATACCATGTACCAGCTAGAAGGAGTGACGACAGCCAACCCACTCCACCAGAACTTGAGTTAACTAATTCAAATTCTTTTGGAGCTTCTAAGCTTGGAAAGTTAAGTACCGTGTGTGTTATTTAGGATAAACAAAACTCTGCAGCCATCTACTTACTACCGTTAACTATAGAGCCTCATCACCATAATGGCTAAACTTAAGATCCACCTGAAAGTACGCAAGGTAAACATAATCCTAAGCTTCAACGAGTTCTCCAAGATAAGCGTATACTCTTGCATGGATATTCTCTCTAGCGGACTATGAGGAAGAGAGGACGTAACTCACTAAAACAAAATGTAATCTCAGAAGTTGCCTTCATGCCTTCCGTGTATATAACACCAACACCAACACCAACATCAACATCAACACCAACACCAACATCAACATCAACACCAACACCAACACCAACATCAACATCAACACCAACATCAACACCAACATCAACACCAACACCAACACCAACACCAACACCATTACCAACTCCTTCGTCAGAGCGTCCCCATATTTACTCCATGTAGCATGAAGTTATCAACACCAGGTGAACTAAACCAGACGACAGTACCAATAGATCTTAATTAATTACTAAAAAAAATATTATCAATAATAAAATTCAGTCAAATGTTCTCTACTTAAGGACATTACCTGCAGGAACAAATAAATGTATTAAAACAGGGTAAAAATATACCAATATACTCGAGTACTTGGAGACGAAGAGCCACAGCATAAACGACACCACCTCCAGCAGTAAATATGTCCACCAGAACACAAAATTAGTATAAAAACGTCACTTGTCTAGAGGAAGGTTATAAACTCTATAATAACAGGAGGTATAGGGGCAAGATAACGCTATTTCACTGTCACTTTATCACGCACCTCCATCGAGACGCACTTAATGCACAAAACAGCGAGATAAAGAGACAACACACACACACACACACGTCTCCATATCACAAAAAATTCTTCTATATAGGACAAACAAAAAATTGAACCCTCAACAATAGCAGCAACAGACAACGCCAGACACTATATACCAGTTCACCATAAGCAATTGGTGGCGGGTATATCTCTCTCTTCACTAGCTAAGTCAAAACACACTCCCACGTATATTCTTTCTGACCTGGGCTAATCTTGCCTGGTCCCTGAGGATGCCTTAATGGAAGTAGGGGGGAGAGATGGGAAGAAGTGTGGAAAATATCATCTTTTATTTAGTCCGGGTGTAACCATTCCCTTTCCAAAACAGTAGAAGTCAATTGAGGTGAACTGGCTTCCTCCAGCATATATAACAGTGTTTATATATATATGTTTTGGTTATATGTAGGTATATTTATTGTATGGTTCGTCATATATGGGTTTTGTATAAAAATTTTTAGAGATAATTTTCTAAGTGACTATAGCATTATCTAAATTGATGGGGCACAAAATATATTATCACCAACAACAACAACTACTCGTACGACTACTACTACTACTACTACTACGACTACTTTTTCAATGGCCTCTAACCTTCCCTTATAACCATACTACTATTACTACTACTACTACTAATAATAATAATAATAATAATAAAACAGAACAACGAGACCTACATACACCTCATCTCGAATCTCCTCTAAGAAAGAAAGAAAAAGTAACAATTGACAAAATAAAACATATCGAGGCAACACATTATAACAAGCTTAAATTCCTATACTTTTACTACAACAAATTTTAAAATAATCCCTAAAACCTAAATAAATTAATGTTATTTCCCGTAAATGATAAATCTATTCTGAGATTATCATGTTAAATTAAAAAGTTGTAATTGTTTCCTCTGATAACATGATATAAATGAAGCTCAGAAACACCAATACCCACTAAGGACGATTTAACAGTCTTCACAGCGTCAAAACAAAACGGCAAAACAACACAAAATACGTACAAGAATATAAACGACCAAACCACAATTCTGAACGAGTGGAATTACACAGAGAGAGAGAAAAAAAAATGAAGGTTTTAAAATCCAATGAAAGATTCTGATACCGTGGTGATGGTGGATTTGAGGGTGAGTGGGTGGGTGGGTGAGAGGGTGGGTTAGTGGGTGGGTGAGAGGTGGGTTAGTGGGTGGGTGAGAGAGTGGGTGTGTTAGTGGGTGAAGGGTGGGTTAGTGAGTGGGTGAGAGAGGTGGAGTTAGTGGGTGGACGAGAGGATGGGTAAAAGGAAGAAGTAGGTGGGTGGGTGGGTGGAGGTGTGGTGGGGTGGGGGTGGGTTGGTGGGTGTGGGGGGTGGGTGGGCTGGGTTGGGTGGGTTGGTGGGTGTGTGGTGGGTTGGTGGGTGGGTTGGTGGGAGTGGGAGAGAAGGTTGTTCTTGGCATCTAATTCTCATTATCTCAAGACCGGCAGCATAAGAGCGCTATCGTGCATCTCTTTCTAACACTTTAATGGCGAACATAACTCCAGAATTTATCCTCCAGACCAAATTATGATTATAATGAGGTAGGCAGATATATATAGACTTCATTATCCTGCACTCTTTAATGATTAATGACGCCACACGGACCTGCCCTCGAGTTAAAGGAAGGTTGTAATTATCAAACCAATCTTCCATTTTTTTTATTCTTTCATTCTATCTTTCTTCATTCTCTCTTATGTCGGAAATTAATCTTCCATCTTCTTTTTTCATTCATGTTTTCATTCTTTCTTTCTTCATTCTCTCTTGAGTCATAAATTAATCTTCCATCTTCTTTCTTTCATTCATTCTTTCATTCTTTAATTCTTCATTCTCTCACGAGTGTCTGACAATAAAAAAAAATAACTTCCATTCCCACTGTAATTAACTCATATTTTACCTTATTTTTTTTAAACCTTTCTTCCCCCGTAACTTTGGCAATTAATAGCTAGTTCACAGAGGATGAATGTTTGTCATGGTGGAAGAAATCATTCACCAACATTCACCTCCTCTCTGTATCACACCTTCAAGTCTTATTTACCTGAGACTGATCTCTCTCTCTCTCTCTCTCTCTCTCTCTCTCTCTCTCTCTCTCTCTATTTTCCCCTCTGCCTCTGAGTTCCTCCTACCTGACGCCTGAGGACTAATAACACCTCACTAATGACCTTTCCTAGTTCCTGGGTTTGTTCCTGTTTGTACATTATCCATCATTCACATCAGCGAAGGAAGGAATTAAACACTGATATGGAATAATTCTGTTTTTGTTTATGATACGCAAATCTGAATTATAGACACATTAATTCGGACAGTTTAAACATCTATATTGCTTCCTGCTTACTAGCAATCTTGTGTGTTGCTATTTGAGATGAGTCATACAAAATTCTATGCAAGACATAGCAAAAAAAAAATGTAGCTATAATCATATATATATATTCAGATAGATTTAATGCCCAAATATATCATTTAAGGATTTCTTTAGGACGAAGCGGCAAAAATATACAAATAAGAATAACAATAACAATAACAATAACAATAACAATAATAATAATAATAATAATAATAATAATAATAATAATAATAATAATAATAATAATAATAATAATAATAATAATAATAATAATAATAATAATAATAATAATAATAATAATAATAATAATAATAATAATAAAATAAAAATAATACAAATAATAATAATAATAATAATAATAATAATAATAATAATAATAATAATAATAATAATAATAATCTCCACTCCGCTCACCATCGTAAATGAAAAGGCGAAATTCTTTGTCCACAGTCTGCCAGTGACAACCCCTTGAGAACTGGAGAGCCTTGATAGTGACCAGCGGTAAGAGTGGGCGAAACGGGCGTCAAATACTACCTTAACTAACCTCTTCTTACTGTGTATAAGATCTCTCGGAGCTTTACAGATGGGTCATGATGTAAGGGATGTGTTAGTGACTCATAATACAGGTGAGTCACTGAGTAAGAGCTGAATAACGATATAATGAATGGTTAGTGACTCATAATAAAGGTGAGTCACTGAGTAAGAGATGGGTAACGATATAATGGATGTGTTAGTGACTCAAAATAAAGTTAGTAGTTCCCAAGTCTCAATCAGATTATGACCCCAGGTTAAGTTAGGTTATTAGATCGCAATCAACAAGTTCCAACACGGATCCACCTGTCACCTCTAGTCCCTTACCTGCCTCAGTAACACTAAACAGAGACAAACACTCACACGGAAACATTATTAACTCTCAGGCACGACAACATTAACTGACTCATTTGATTATATGAATAAACTTGTTCAATGTTATGTTTATTTAAGATAACATTCTCTTGATCACTAATAGCAAGTGTTATCTTCAAAGTGTTCAACTATGAGTCGAGTTTAGTAAAGTTATGTTAACTGATGCATAATGTAGACTGCGGCCTAACCTAACGTAACCTAACGTAACCTAACGTAACCTAATCTAACCTAATCTAACCCAACCTAAACTAACCTAACCCAACCCAATTCTGCACAGTAGAAACCAATACGATTAATGTCCAATAGGATCTGGAGCTCAATAGAACTGCAATTTATTAAAACTAGTCGCAAAAATCTAACAATTTGGTTAGCTTGGGAGCAGTTAGGTTAGGTTAGGTTAGGTTAGGTTAGGTTAGGTTAGGTTAGGTTAGGTTAGGGTCGAGCAAGACAGGAAACCCATTAGACCTGTAACCATGAGCGGTTTTATCGATAACAAAAGTGATTATATCGTCTTATGTTATTTGAAAGAGGTCACATATGGGTTTTAATGGGTCATATCAGACGTTGTGTTGGCACGATACTGTTGTTGGAACTGGTGAAGCTATGTGTGAGTGTAAAGAAAACGTCTATCTTGTGTCTATGTGTGTAAAAAGAAGTGTACAATGTCTATGTGTGAGTATTAAAAAATAAGTTTACAGAGCGTGTATATGTAAGGAAGTCATCTATACTGTGTCTATGTGTGTAAAAGAAAACGTACATAGCGGGTAATATATGTATAAGGAAAGACATATTGGACATATTGCGTTTCCATCGTTCTAAAACTCAATATGAGGACAACTTCAAAACACGCAAAACTTCAGGTGTTTCAGAGGGACATATATCACCTCTCCCCACTGTAATTTCTGATTCATGTCCTCAAGTTCAGGAGTTCAGAATTGGCGAGGCACTGAATTTGAAGCTCAGAGACACACGATAAATGTCTTTTGTACGTATTTATATATAGAGATTAAAATATAGCATCTAGATTGTTTTGAATATATTAAACCACCTTTATATCCCCCTTAAACCACCTTTATGTCCCCCTTAAACCCCCGATGTCCCTTTAAACCTATTCTATGATCCCTTTAAAGACTTAATGAAGCCTCTTAAAGCCCCGGTACAACCTTTGAACAGATATTTGGACCATTCACTCCAACGACTGGACCGTGCACGACAACAACTGAATCGTGCACGACAACAACTGGATCGTGCACGACAACAACTGGATCGTGCACGACAACAACTGGACCGTGCACTACAACAATGGACCGTGCACTACAACAATGGACCGTGCACTACAACAATGGACCGTGCACTACAACAATGGACCGTGCACTACAACAACTGGACCGTGCACGACAACAACAGGACCGTGCACTACAACAACAGGACCGTGCACTACAACAACAGGACCGTACACTCTAAAATCTGAACTAGGCACTACAACCTATGGACCTTGCACTGCAGTAGGCGGACCGTGCACTACAACCTATGGACCTTGCACTGCAGTAGGTGGACCGTGCACTACATTTATTATCATTCATTCCTTCACACCTTTTACATCTTTCTTCCGTTTGTTTACACCTAATCATTTATTCTCTTTCCTTACGCTATTTTGCATATATATCATGTTTACTCTAGTTTTCCAATTCTCTTTTGTTTCATTACAACAAATCTTCACCAAAAAAAAAAAATAAAAAAATCACACGTTGTAAATTATTAGTTTCTCATGTATTTATAATGAGTCAAAAATGGCAACTTTTACAACTGAACCTTTATTAATATTCCGACCGGCTTGAAATGGTCTTTGTTTCATGCGCCAATTTTTATTTTTATTTTTGTATTTTGCTATTTTTTGATGTTGTGGTGAGTGGCCGGTAACTTTGACCATGATTCAGTTTTATTTTCTATTTATTTAGTATATCTAGTCTTTATTTGACTGTATTTTTTGATGTTGTGGTGAGTGGCCGGTAACTTTGACCATGATTCAGTTTTATTTTCTATTTATTTAGTATATCTAGTCTTTATGGTACGACTGTTGGTATTATTGTTGTTGTTTGTCAGTGATGGTGTAATGACTCAGTGACGTGTAGTGACGGATTACCAGTGTAATAGAGTCAGGTGTTCCCTAGGTTGGTAATTAGCTGTATTTTTTACCAACACAGGTGAGGTGCTAATAACTGTCCTTATGCACACACACACACACACACACACACACACACACACACACACACACGGCAATATAACATACATATACTTTAAGAATAAAATCATGTTAAATTAATTATAGACAAATTCCTGTGACTTAATGTTTACCTGAGCAACTGAGGCCAGCGTCTTGTGCCACCTGAGGCCAAGAACAATGTAATTAATTCATATCACCACCACCACCGTCACCACCGTCCCCACCACACCACCGAAACGTTAAGCCCCGCCTGAATATATAATGCCTGGCCCTTGATACTAACTATAAGACACATCTTCTCAATACACACTAAGAAATGTATAAACGTGTAATACTAATGCAGGTATCACAAATGGGTCTGTCACTTATTCAATAAACTTAAATTACTATCGTCAGAAGAGTTTGGAAATGGTTACCCGATTAAGTCATAAAATCCAATGGCTTCTCTTGCCAACTACTCATAAGTTTTGGGTTATCGTTATCATTAATCCAGGGAGTAAGACTGAGATTTATTTTTTTTAATTTAAGACGTTCATTGCTGTTCTAACGATACATTATTTAAAGTAAAGCTAAGTAAGGATAGGTTAGGTTAGCTTTGGTTAGGGTAAGTTAGGTTGTTAGGTTAAGTTAGGGTAGGTTTAGTTAAGGCAGGTTAGTTTAGGTTAGGGTAGATTAGGGCAGGTTTAGTTAGGGTATGTTAGTTTAGGTTAAGGCAGGTTTAGTTAGGTTAGGTTAGCTTAGGTAAGGGTAAGTTAGCTTATGTTAGGGCAGGTTTAATTAGGCTAGGTTATCATAGGCTAAGGCAGGTTTAATTAAGGTAAGTTAGCTTAAGTTAGGCCAGGTTTAATTAGGGTAGGTTAGCTTAGGCTAGGGCAGGTTTAATTAGGGTGGGTTAGCTTAGGTAATGGTACGTATAATTAGCTTAGTTTAGCTTAGGTTTGATACAAATACTAATCAATTATAGTCTTAATTATACTATCCATAAGAGAATATACATTTATAGCCAAATTAAAATTTTCGAAAACAAAAAAATCCGATACAAGTATATATCAACATCATCATTACGTCACCATTATCAACCACTATCCAGAACACTCATAACACACCACCATCAACACACTCACAGTATCATTAAAGTTCGTGGACTCATATCGACGTCAATGTTGTGAACGAATTATCACAGAGATGAGAGAATGTGTTGTTTAAACCATCACATGACAAAAAATCTCCATAGGGTGTACAATAATCAACAATTAGTCTCTGCTGGAGTGTTTTCTTAAGTATAATAACCCCTATAAGCCCTTCAGTACGATGACTTAGTCCTTGTGAGTACATTTACTTATTCCCTTGAGTACGATTCCGAATTCCTTGACAGTAGTTAATTTGTTCCGTGTTGACGATATCTTAACTTACTAGAGTACGATGAGTTTATCTCTTGAGTACAGTGACTTTACTATTTGAGTACGATGATTTCCCCTGAAGTATAATGACTTAATCCCCTGAGTACGATTTCTTAATTCCCTAAATACGATGACTTATAATCCCTGAGCAGATAATCTTCATAATCAAGGGAATAAGTCGTCGTACTCAAGGGGTTAAGACGTCATACTCAAAAAGTTGTCATCGTACTTAAAAGGTAAAGTTATCACACTGAAATGGTAAATTCATCGTACTCAAGGGATCATGTCATCGTACTCATCACTGGGCTAATTCAGTATAGTTAGGGGATTAAGTCATCGTCCCCAAAGGATTAAGTCATCCTACATATGGGGATTAAGACATCTAAGTCAATAGGCAGATTCATTGTACTCAGGGGGTTAACATTGTACTCAAATGATCAAGTCACTGTACTCAGGGGTTAAAATTCCTCGTACTTAAGATGATAAATGTAATAACAGCCTTATATATATTACGAATTACCTTCACATACCAAAAATAATGTTACATATAATTAAATATTGAGAAATGTAATTAACTGTTCCATGGAAAAATCTACTTAACATATGCTTATTAACCGCTGTCATATTTAATTGCATATCAAGTCAATTTATATTACATTTGAATTAATAATTACCTTTGTTGTTAATCAGTATTGCATTTAAGTCGATGGTTTAAGCTATAACGCTTTGAGGATGATGGTTTAAGCTTTAACCCTTTGAGGATGATGGTTTAAGTTATAACCCTTTGAGGATGATGGTTTAAGCTACAACTATGAGGATGATGGTTTAAGTTATAACCCTTTGAGGATGATGGTTTAAGCTACAACTATGAGGATGATGGTTTAAGTTATAACCCTTTGAGGATGATGGTTTAAGTTATAACCCTTTGAGGATGATGGTTTAAGCTATAACTATGAGGATGATGGTTTAAGCTATAACTATGAGGATGATGGTTTAAACTATAACGCTTTGAGGATGATGGTTTAAGCTTTAACCCTTTGAGGATGATGGTTTAAGTTATAACCCTTTGAGGATGATGGCTTAAGCTATAACTATGAGGATGATGGTTTAAGCTATAACTATGAGCAGGATGGTTTAAGCTATAACCCTTTGAGGATGATGGTTTGAGCTATAAGTCTTTGATGAGGATGGTTTAAGCTATAACTCTTTGAGGATAATGGTTTAAGCTATAACTCTTTGAGGATGATGGTATAAGCTAAAACCCTTTGAGGATAGTGGTTTAACCTTTAACTCTTTGAGGATGATGGTTTAAGTTATAACCCTTAGAGGATGATGGTTTAACCTTTAACTCTTTGAGGATGATGGTTTAAGTTATAACCCTTAGAGGATGATGGTTTAAGCTAAAACCCTTTGAGGATGATGGTTTAAGCTATAACTCTTTGAGGATGATGGTTTAAGTTATAACCCTTTGAGGATGAGGATGGTTTAAGCTAATGGTTTAAGCTATAACTCTTTGAGGATGATGGTTTAAGTTATAACCCTTAGAGGATAGTGGTTTAACCTTTAACTCTTTGAGGATGATGGTTTAAGTTATAACCCTTAGAGGATGATGGTTTAAGCTAAAACCCTTTGAGGATGATGGTTTAAGCTATAACTCTTTGAGGATGATGGTTTAAGTTATAACCCTTTGAGGATGATGGTTTAAGCTATAAGTCTTTGATGAGGATGGTTTAAGCTATAACTCTTTGAGGATTATGGTTTAAGCTATAACTCTTTGAGGATGATAACTCAAGCTATAATCCTCAAGGGGTTGAACCATCATGCATAAGGGCCTTACACAAGTGAACTTACAATTAAGATTAGTTGTACAAATCTTCGTAAGTACTTTACACTACAGTCATATACCATGCAAAGAAACACCTGCGTTTATTCATATGGACTTTTCTGTTACACCACTATAAACATTTCAGTGAAACTCTAAAACAAAAACTACAGGGTATGTATCTTGCTTTACGATAACTTGTGATGAGGCAGTAACAAAACACACACACACACACACACACACACACACACACACACACACACATTCATGTCATGGATGGACTTGCATTGACTTCATTTACTCTCCCATGGGTAGAAATATCCCCCCACCCCCACACTCATGGTTAACTATGACTACACACACACACACACTCACACACATACACACACACACTCATAGGTAGACATGACTTCACGCACTTATGTAGTTAACTCTGTAATCCTCTCTTCACTTTACCTTTCTGTAGGCGAAAAAAGATCGCTCCTCTCTCTCGCGTCTCACTCCTTCATAAGCGGACAGTGTTGTCAATATTTCCATAGGGGCCTCAGTTACACATCATCTTGGCTGTTTGCAAGAGGAACGCATCAGTGTGGGAAGCCTCCAGAGCCCACTAGTCATTTGTCGCACATTTGACTCTTAAGTATTCATAACAGGAAAACCTGACTCTCAGTGGCTGTAACGTGAGTTGTAAATTATTTGGGTTCTTTTCCTGACGTTACGCACTGTCCACCGCCAAGATTACAGTGTTACTTTCAAGATTCACAACAGTAGTAACTTTATAATCTAACAAAGCCTATGGTGTGAGTCAAGCACGTACGTATTTTGGCTGGATAAATAAAATACTGTGAGTGAGGGCGGGGCGGCGGGCAAGAGTGAGGGTACCGGTGAGGCTTGGCCGAGCAGGACACACACACATACACACACACGGTCAGAGCACACACTTCCCCGCCTAGGAGCTGGGCGGACACTGAGGCCCGCCACCCCACTCTACCTACGTGCCGGAGTGGGCTACGCGCGCGCGCTTCACAACACAAAATAAAATTATACGTGGATGTGTCATTGTGTCTGATTTATTGCAACTCATCTGCCGAGATGGAAGTTGTGAATATATCTTAGCATAATGTTGTGGAGGAGGCGGTATGGGCCATTGCTGCCGCGTCCTGAAGGAGAGGATTGCTGCTATGCGTCTTGATAAATCACAGGCCAGACTAAAGTCGCCCAATTCTATAGTTCACTGTGATGTACAGACTTGAGTACTATACTAGCTTAGCCCAGCGTATCAGCCCTTTAAACTGTGTCTCTTCTCGTTTTCCACTACTCATTTTCTTTGGTTTTCTTTCCTTAGTTATTTGTCTCGTATTTACTGAGGTGGTGGTGACGAGCACGTCTTTATTTTTCCCAGGTATTTTTAGTGTTTATTGTTATCATCATCATTGTTAGTACATGTTTTATTTCCACTACATATTTTATTGTCTTTAATCAGCAAATAAATTTTTGTGATTATTGTAATTTTTATTAACTTCAACATTTTTATTACAATTATCACTATTTTATTGTTTTTATTCTTATCATTACTTTCATTACCAGTATTTTCATATTTAACGAAATACGAAAACGTGAGCTTAAAAGTCCCATACTTTTCGTAAAAGAAACTCTGTTTTGCTCCCTAAATGACATATGACCGCTGGTTTGTGCCGATTTGCATAAACTTTTCATCAAAACAGCTGTATTTCATCAGCGGGAGAGATATATGCTGGGGCAAGAAGCTCTACTGGCAAGAGAGACGAGGAATGGAATTATGATTCAGAAGAGGACAGTACTGTGTATAGACTATAAACAGCGCCCAGGTACTGTACCTATCACGAGCTTAATAAGCAGGACACCTGTGCTTAAATAGGTGTGTGGTGGGGGGGGGGGATTGATGAGATTTAGGAGTTCATAGTGTACGGGGATGAGTGTGGCTGGTTACGTCACATGTAAACTGTAGGTTCTCTCTACATCCTTGACCCTGGCCAGAGCGCCGCCTTATACTTGCTTGAACCAATACTTGTGTAACCCCGTGGCGCTGCTGACAAGGTGGGTCCAGCTGCGTCCATAAAAAAAGAGACAAAATAAAAAGACAGAGGTATGAACCTAGTCGAGTGTGTGAGGAATCATACACACACACACACACACACACACACACACACACACACACACGCCAATAATAATCCAGAGGTTCAGAGAGGAGGAGGTGGTGATGGTTGGTGTTGAAGCTAATGACAGATTACAGAACAACAAACAGCTGAGAGAGTGAGACCGGAAGTGAAGGCTGCTTGGGTAATAAGACAGGCAACTCTAGATAGAATGGTGCCAAGGAGGCCAAGTGTATCAAGGCTGCGTCTATCAATATGTCAGTGCCGTTCTATATGAGGATTATGTCGCAGATGATATTCCCGCGTTACATATTCTTCACGATGGTATATTGGAGATGTTATTGCCGTGTTCCTCGTGTAATAATTTCGACTAGGGTATTAAGTGTGTTGGTGATCCACTTTTACAATATTCTCCATGACTCTTTCACACCTACAACACCACCCTCTTATTACTGGTCAATAGTATTGGTTATCGCAAGCGTCTCTCCACTTCAAACCTTCTGATTAACTTAACTAAGCAGATTCATCTCTCCCATTAAGCACAGGGAAGAGAACCGTGTAATCAGACCTAACACCTCCAAAGTTTTTTGACGGAGTGTGGCATCAAGGACTCCTGACTGTGATTACCCTCTATGGCCTTTCATTATACACTCCAGAGTTTATTGTGTCTCATTGAATAATTTGTGTGGTACTGGACGGTGTTTATCCCTGTTACATAATTATAGAGATGCCGCAGGGTTCTGTTCTTGCACCCACTCTATTTCTCATACATATAAAACATCTTCTGTCTTACACCGATTACCAAATCCACTCATCTGCCCATGACTCAAGTCCACACTTTTGTTTTTCTCTCAAGCTACTCTATTTATTCAGGTTTTAATCAACAACAGACAAGAAACAACCCGATCAATCAAAGTCGATCTGGACAGAATTACAGAATCGAAATGTGAGAACTTGAGCGACTGTAATCCCTTCTAAAACACCTTGTATAGCCTTGAGTAACAGAAGGAACAATTTAGAATCCAGTATCACGCGGATCATGCCTTCATTTAGCACGAAGATCCAACGACTTCTTTACTGGAGTCTTCCCACAAGTTTTATTCTACAAACCTTCAAGAAAAAAACTGTTAACTCTACCACTTCCCTTAGAAATGTTGTTGATAAAAAGCATCACTGCCCTACAACAACGGTGAGGTCTTTAAACGAGTAATTTAGACTAGACAATGCACTAGATTTCATTCGCTAAAAAGGAAATTATATCATTTTTTTCCAGGTGAGACTCGGCCACACGTGCACAAATGATTGCCTTATCTTACCTTATCTATAATACCTGTGGTGACTGACTCTCTCTTCCTTGTACTTTATATTAAAAAAAAGTAATTGATATCAAAAGAATATATGAAAAATCATTAACCAATTATTATAAGTCACACTACCTTAAGTTTGTTATATGTAAGAGACTCATAATTATACTCTGCATAATTCTATAAGTAACGGGATACTAATATGCTCACATTCTTCATGTATCATTAATTACATCAATAAAGAGAATTAGAATCAATAATTAATCAGAAGCCAAATTAGTTCACTTGTAACCTCTAAATTGAATTCTATAAACTCAATTAACCTTTAAGTTAACCTCATCAAATACAATAACCTTCGACATAATACCATAAAAGCTGACTTACAAATTAATAGGGGAAATCAGCTTTTCTTCTGTCAACTCGGCTAATTACCACTTATAACCACGAACACTTTCCTCGCATGAAATTTCCAAACCTAGAAATTCAAATGTAGAATAAAAACTCGAAATCTTTTTTAACATTGTGCTGTCTGAGTTTTCATATATATCTAGTATAGTAATATCAATGTTCAGTTCTTCACCTGTGAGGAGTGGCATTTTGTTGCTGTAATTATTGAAGGTGAAAATTTTTACATTAAATCAATTTCACTTCATATAATATAGAACGAGAAGATGAATCTATTTATTTCGCTAATAAACCAAGTGCAAATTGTCCACACTCAACGGGGAAGAAACGGGAGTTGGGTTAGGTTAGGTTAGGTTAGGTTAGGTTAGGTTAGGTTAGGTTAGGTTAGGTTAGGTTAGGTTAGGTTAGGTTAGGTTAAGTTAGGTTAAACTATGTTAGATAAGGTGTGTTTGTCTTTGGTCAGGTTAGGTTAGGTTAATTCTGATTAGGTTAGGTTTGGTTAGTCTTGGTTAGGCCAGATTAGGTTAGAATAAGTTTGTTTAAGTTTGGTTAGATTAATTTAAGTTAAATTATTCTAGGATTAGGGTAGATTAGGTTAGGTCAGCTTTGGTTTAGGTTAAGGTCAAATTTTGCATGGACCCAGCTGACCAATTGCATTTTTTCGTGCATTGGATTTTTATAGTTTTATGTATATGTTTTTTTTTTCTAGCGTGGTCGTAACTCAAAGTTCCCCCGTACTCGTTGGTAAGTCCTGACAGATGTAACGACATAACACCGGATTTCGAGTGACTACCCAAATCCTCGTCCACAAATTTATATATGGAAATCGAACACAAAAATCGGTTTACTTGTGTTACTGAGGAGATTTATAAACTGTGTGAGTGTGTTTGTTAAAGTTATTTACGATTTATTCAGGTAACTTTTTTAAGGTGTTGCCTTTTTTTTGTTAATAATGTAATGGCTAGACTTATGGCTCTTTTGGTTTAACCTTTAAAAGATAGTTGTTTGTATTTATTTTATATTGTAAAATGAAGCAGAATTTTATGTTTACTTTCGTCCATTATTTTATCTTTTCAGTTGTCTTTTAACATTTAATTATACGTGTTAAACAATGCTATAATTTTTTTTTATCCATTTGACTGACTTGACTGACTGACTGACTGACTGATTGAAGCACTGAGAGAACTTACACCCCCCTTCTCTCTCAAATAGGATTCTAACCTAAGGTGGTGTTGCCGGGCGTACGACTCAAGCCAATTCTTTATTTTACTCAAGATCTCCGGGTTCCCAAAATAGATTATTTTTAGTGATGTAAGTAAATATTTTCACAGATAACCTATTTTTTTTTATATATATATATTTTCGTAACCTCGTGAAATACTGGAGTTTCACAAAAATATAGGCGAGAGATAAAGCGATAAAAAACAATTCCATTTCCACCTGGAACTCGTTCACCTTCGGATTAAAACTTTGTTAATGCCTCAAGTTAATCCCATTATTTCTTCTTTTATATTACGCTTCCCAGCAGTTTAATTGTTTCCTTTCCTTTAGGCATTACTTCTTATTACGGTTTAAGCCAGAGAATTGGTAAAAAGGACAAATAAAAAAAAGGACAGCTAGAAAGGAAGACAATAAAAAGAAAAGAGAAAGACAGAAAGAAAAAAAAGGAGAAAAGAAAAATAATGACTCGTTTGATCCTGCTTGGAAAAACGTGATGTTACTCCGCGGTCATGTGTGCGTTGTGTAAGTTCATATGGCATGGAAGAATGGTCGGAGACGTGTGGGAACAATAAAGTAATGTGTAGAAAGAACCCCGGTGATGCTCGTCTTCATATATAGGTAAATATACATGTAGAAAACATAAATACAACATCAAATTTTCCATTATTTTTCCATATCTTGGGGCCAGACGGGACTGCTATCCTCTCTCCTTCAGAAGTGCCCAGTTCAAGTGAGTGCCTGGCGGTGGTGTGTGTGTGTGTGTGTGTGTGTGTGTGTGTGTGTGTGTGCGTGTGTGTGTGTGTGTGTGTGATAATAATAATCAAAATTAATGACGACGACAAGGAGGACGAGAAGACTATTTTTGAAACTATTACTAACAGTGTTGTCCATATTTTTACTGGTATCATAATATAAATCCTATTTCTTATAATAGTTCTACTACTAGTACTACTACTACTTCTAACGCAGCCAAAACTAGTATCAAGTGGTCGTACTTCCCAATGCTTATACATATAGTGAAAAGTTCTTACAAAAAATACTCGCATGGAACATTTTTGGTCAGTCACTCAGTGAGGAAAGAAGGGCACTAAGCTGCTTAACGTTGCTAAAAATATGTCGAGTATTTTAGTAAGATCGACAATAGGCTCGACACCAAGGTGGGGAAGGTCGCTCCTCTGGGAAATATGTTTCTCCAGCTAGAAATTGATGTAACTCTCTCTAGTCGTCTGGGACGGCGAAGTAATGAGTAGGTTGTGAATTGCACAGAAGTGAAGGTATGCTCTACTGCAGGGAGGTAAGGGGGAAGCAGGGAGCTGGAGGAGAGAGAGAGAGATAATAAGGGCAGGGAGATGAGCGAAGGATAAAGGGGAGAGAGATGGGAAAAGGAAAATGTATTTTTTTTATTTTAACATCAAAAGAGTGACGCATATACACACAAAGTTCTTGTCATATCTCACATTCAGCAGTGGTGTTGTAACCCAGCAAGTGAGACGCCCGTAAAATTTTAATTATCATAACCTTCCCCGAGATGCAGTCAGCACCATTTTTCTACTTCTAGAGGTAAAAGTGATGCAAAAAATATGCCAAATACTCCCTTGTGAGGTGAGTTATGTCCGTTTGTGATATTCCGGGAGAAATGGGAGTGTCAGGTTTGTGAATTATGTAACCCAGAAGCCCAGCAGGTTAGGGCTAAGTATGGAAAGAAGCCAGGAAGCGACAGTGTGTTGCTCAGTTGGTAGTCGAAGACCTGGAGTCCCTTTGGGTGAGTGTAAGTGAGGGTACTTCTGTAAATTTGATGCTTTTGCATGTAGTATTAATGAACTTGAAAGAAAAGTCAATATTGTGGTGGATTACTCATTATCATCCACGCACGTCCTCTCCGAAATAACATTGTAATCAGGAATAAATTTTGCGAAGTAGTGTGTGTTCCAAATTAAAGTCTAAGTTGACGCTCTCGCATCACGCACACAACATGATTCAGGCTATTCCCACAGAGAAATTTTATCTCTAACTTGAAACCGAGTTAGTTGGCGTTCCCTGAATCTGTTTAACTCCGCCCTAAAGGTGTTGAGTCGGTCTAAGTTCTGACAGTATCACAGCTGCATTGAGGTCAGTTGTCAGAATTTTTAGGAGATTTCCCTTATCAGAAACTTTGGCACTGACCCCAGCAGTCTGAGATGTTGCAGGTGATTGTCTCTTACCGTACGTACCCCAGAGACAGCCGTCACTCACTCACCTTCAGTCACACTCAACTCTCCTGTAGACCAAACTAATAACCCTATGACGGCGTATAGATTGAACCATCGTCCCCTTAAGGTGTTAAATACGAGTGTCAACCCATCGTCATCAAACAGAATCCTTTATATCATCAATAAGACATACAGTATATAGTAGGTAGTGTCATCCACCTAGTCATCAGATCTTTGGAGTCTAGTTAGAGTAAAGGAAACACAAGACTACAAGAACCTTCGCCTCATTCTGTCACTCAGGAACCTTCACCATTATGATCAACACAAACCTTGCAGAAGTGAATCAATTGTCATCAAAAGTTTAATTCAATATCAGCTGATGGTCCATAAAAACTAAGGTCTGCCAGCCGACCCAGAAGTAAGCCCGTCATATCATTTAATAACTTTCGGTGTAAAAACGTTTCTTTACCTCAGAAGAATATCGAGGGAATTTGAGCAAACATACGTGCTTTTGTTTTGATAATTGACCATGAACCGGGCATTATTATCTCGGTTCTCGTTGCGGATGTACACAGTTATGACCTCCTTCCTGGGATGCAATTAGACGGTGGAGTTCAGTCCAGACTTACATACAATAAACTGATGACATTAACAGACTGAGCCAGGATCTACCCAGTCTCTAATATCAGAACGCTCAAGACATTACCCAGGACGCAACTGATTGTGTGTAGCTGATAACTTCTCACGGAGGCCCTACCGTGTGTGTGTGTGTGTGTGTGTGTGTGTGTGTGTTTGTCTTGCGGCAGAGTGTATATATTAAATGGTTGTCACTAATTAAAGTCAAGCACGATCCCTGCAGCGGCTGAGCGAACACAACGCTCGCCGCCTGTCTTTACGGTCGATATTATGCGTCCGGGGCACCCCTCAGTCGACCCACAGTAATTGGTTACCTGACTTTAGCTGGGAGAGTGAAGAGAGTCCAGTGAACTGTTTCCCCACACACTGTCTCTCTGTGCACCGGAGACCTTAGTATCAAGTGTGCCATCAGGCCAATGAGATCCACTTTCCTGATCCTACATTCCAAGTGTTAATTTAGTAAGACCATTAGAGGTTTCTAGTCATTATTAATCAACTTTACAGATGATAATATAACATAATGTAAACTGCTATACGACACAAATAAAAATATGAAAAAAACATTAATTATACTAAGAATATTATCTAATTCCGAATGAAGGCTTGAACAACGATCCTCTTATGAAAGATATAATAACCGAGAGAGAGAGAGAGAGAGAGAGAGAGAGAGAGAGAGAGAGAGAGAGAGAGAGAGAGAGAGAGAGAGAGAGAGAAAACCTCGCTGGTTGTGATGATAATAACGACGTACTGTACACGTGTTGTGGTTATGAGATCGTAAAAGTTAGGTGAGATGGAGGTGAGAGGAGTGAGTTATGGAGACAATATCCGGAGGAGTGCAATGTAAAGTGGCGAGATGAGGCTGAGGAACATCACACTGCCCTCCTCACTACACTTCTTCATTGATGGTGTCGTCTTAAAGGTTACCTCCACACACGGGGTTAAGATCTCTGTATACTTTTGCTAGAGGGTAAGTGTCTATATAGCAACTAGTATATATTGTAACTTTTGATGACAGAAAACACGAGTCAACTAATCTTAAAACAAACCAAATGCAAACTAACGTAACGTAACCTAACCTAACCTAGCCTGACCACATTAGGTAAGGGACGTAAACCATGTGGTACAATGCGACGCACTACGCATGCGCACTATAATCAAATCTGCCTCTTGTGTGCGAGGGTTGATTATTCTGTACACAGGCTGTGACCTATCCGGCTATCTAGGACATGTGAGCCAGATCGGTGTATGTGGCCACTTCCTAACACGGTACACGGTAGTTGTCACGTAGACTTTATACTCGATAAAAACTGATAAAAAAATAATACGAGCAAGAGATTTATGCTATTTACAATATGGTGGGAGGCAAGACACCATAAAGGATATTCCACGATAAAAAATATAAGAGTCGTATGTGTGATTTTGTAATGGTAGGAAACATGACGTGGACAATGATCGACGCCCTGCCCAGCCTTGAAGAGGGACGATATGTTAAGTACTCTATTAAGGACGACTGGACAGACAATCGACAGACTCAGACGTGTACCCTAAAAAATATTCATATACCTGTCATGGGTCTTGGTGAAGGACAACTCGCAGGTGTTCAGGTATAAGGAGTTAAGAAACAGGCCAGATGTTCAGCTGACACACAGGTGAAAAAACCCCGAGTTACGGACACCTTTACAATAACACTGACGATAAGTGACAAATATAATAGCGGTTAATATATTTGGTTTATATTCATAAATATATTGATATACAGTACAGTATATGTTTTATAAAATAGACGTACAAAAGTGGAAAATGTTTGGAATGATAATCTGGATTTATTTTATGATATGTGGAATCCATAAACTGGCTTTGGTGATAAATTTGGCAGTTATTTTTTTTGTGTGTGTCTGGTTTCACTCCATTGAAAACAAAGTACCGTGAAAGGTTACTGATAGATGCCGCAGTTAACATCTTATTCACATTGACTAAAGGAAGAAACTTATTTAATTCATTAATGTATCTTTTACGTAATAACTAAAGGCTAAAATTAACACAAAAGTAAAGTTTTAGGAATAATCTATCCTCGAGGTTGTTGGAAACAGTGACGTCACCAGAACAAAAGGCAGACAGGTCTATTTTTTATCTCAATATAACTTTAATCTTTACAAAACAATTAAGAAAACAACAAGTAGTATTACGAGGCTCATTATCAAAACACCAACTTTCATATCGAGTTCCAATCTCATCTTACTTGAGGAGGAGTGGAAAAAGTTGAGCAGTTTACCACCGAGTTTGTTTTAAGTTTCTCCAGCGTAGACCAAAAGGGATTATGTTTTTACCTTCGTCTGTGTGTGTGTGTGAGTGTGTGTGTGTGTGTCTAACTTTCTGTGTGAATCTGTTAACGAGTTATATTCTTCTTTCGCTAACAAGCAGATGCATCAGACATTTAGTTCCAGACGATAAATATTTAGAGTTTAATGAACCGGTCGAAAATGCATCCTAACAAAGGATATTACCTCATTAATACAACACACTCGCTGAATTCACAAAGTTTTCCTCCCGTGATGTAAATTGACACAGTGTAGTGACCAGAGGATGAATAAATCCGACACAGGTAAGTTGAGATCTTCAAGTAGAGGCACATGGTCTGTTCCTCAAGGCTAATTGATATTGACTCTGGGTTCATGACTAACAAGGTGGTTCAAGGTTGATGTAAACAAGTATGTTATTTAGAATTCTCTAAGTTTTCAGTCGATTTATATTGGATGCCATGAGTGTAACCTCTGCCACACTTCATGACCTTGTGTATAATAGAGATTCAATTGTCTCTTATACAATATCCACAGCGTAGGTTGATGGGGATGAAATTGTGGTGTTAGATGTCAGATGCAAGGTGTTAGGTGCCAAATGTCAGGTGTTAGGTGCCAGGTGTCAGATGTAACGTGCCAGGTTCCAGTTATCAGTTGTCAGGAATCAGACGTCAAATGTCAGGTATGAGGTATCAGGTGCCAGTTACCAGGTATCAAGTATCAGGTGCCAGGTGTCAGGTATTATCCAGATAGTGTGGTGGAGGATAAGTAAGTATCTTTGTCTCATGACGCTTCATAACTTGCACAAAAAATAATAGTTTATATTATGAGGAACGTGTCAGGTGTTTGGGGCTAATTATTCAGGTAATGCTTAGAGTGAAACGGACTCATACGAATTAAATGTAACTTTTATTTATATAACTGGAGAAATTATACCACATAAATAATAACACTGAAATCCCATTGGTAGGAGAAGATAAAAAAAAACAAGATTATATTAAAGCCGATGTACAGTGACTGCATTTGAGACCTTCAAAATATATTTCTAGTTCACCTATATGATTGCCAATTATCTCTCTCTAGTTTACCTGTATGATTGCCAATTATCTCTCTCTAGTTTACCTGTATGATTGTCAATTATCTCTCTCTAGTTTACCTGTATGATTGCCAATTATCTGTTTACCTGTATGATTGCCAATTATCTCTCTCTAGTTTACCTATATGATTGTCAATTATCTCTCTCTAGTTTACCTGAATGATTGCCAATTATCTGTTTACCTGTATGATTGCCAATTATCTCTCTCTAGTTTACCTATATGATTGCCAATTATCTCTCTCTAGTTTACCTGTATGATTGCCAATTATCTCTCTCTAGTTTACCTGTATGATTGTCAATTATCTCTCTCTAGTTTACCTGTATGATTGCCAATTATCTGTTTACCTGTATGATTGCCAATTATCTCTCTCTAGTTTACCTATATGATTGTCAATTATCTCTCTCTAGTTTACCTATATGATTGCCAATTATCTCTCTCTAGTTTACCTGTATGATTGTCAATTATCTCTCTCTAGTTTACCTGTATGATTGCCAATTATCTTCTCTAGTTTACCTGTATGATTGCCAATTATCTCTCTCTAGTTTACCTGTATGATTGTCAATTATCTCTCTCTAGTTTACCTGTATGATTGTCAATTATCTCTCTCTAGTTTACCTATATGATTGTCAATTATCTCTCTCTAGTTTACCTGTATGATTGTCAATTATCTCTCTCTAGTTTACCTGTATGATTGTCAATTATCTCTCTAGTTTACCTATATGATTGCCAATTATCTCTCTCTAGTTTACCTGTATGATTGCCAATTATCTCTCTCTAGTTTACCTATATGATTGCCAATTATCTCTCTCTAGTTTACCTGTATGATTGTCAATTATCTCTCTCTAGTTTACCTGTATGATTGTCAATTATCTCTCTCTAGTTTACCTGTATGATTGCCAATTATCTCTCTCTAGTTTACCTGTATGATTGTCAATTATCTCTCTCTAGTTTACCTATATGATTGCCAATTATCTCTCTCTAGTTTACCTGTATGATTGCCAATTATCTCTCTCTAGTTTACCTGTATGATTGTCAATTATCTCTCTCTAGTTTACCTGTATGATTGTCAATTATCTCTCTCTAGTTTACCTATATGATTGTCAATTATCTCTCTCTAGTTTACCTGTATGATTGTCAATTATCTCTCTCTAGTTTACCTGTATGATTGTCAATTATCTCTCTCTAGTTTACCTATATGATTGCCAATTATCTCTCTCTAGTTTACCTGTATGATTGCCAATTATCTCTCTCTAGTTTACCTGTATGATTGTCAATTATCTCTCTCTAGTTTACCTGTATGATTGTCAATTATCTCTCTCTAGTTTACCTATATGATTGTCAATTATCTCTCTCTAGTTTATCTGTATGATTGTCAATTATCTCTCTCTAGTTTACCTGTATGATTGTCAATTATCTCTCTCTAGTTTACCTGTATGATTGTCAATTATCTCTCTCTAGTTTACCTGTATGATTGCCAATTATCTCTCTCTAGTTTACCTATATGATTGTCAATTATCTCTCTCTAGTTTACCTGTATGATTGTCAATTATCTCTCTCTAGTTTACCTGTATGATTGTCAATTATCTCTCTCTAGTTTACCTGTATGATTGCCAATTATCTGTTTACCTGTATGATTGCCAATTATCTCTTTCTAGTTTACCTATATGATTGTCAATTATCTCTCTCTAGTTTACCTGTATGATTGCCAATTATCTCTCTCTAGTTTACCTGTATGATTGTCAATTATCTCTCTCTAGTTTACCTGTATGATTGTCAATTATCTCTCTCTAGTTTACCTGTATGATTGTCAATTATCTCTCTCTAGTTTACCTATATGATTGTCAATTATCTCTCTTTAGTTTACCTGTATGATTGCCAATTATCTCTCTCTAGTTTACCTGTATGATTGTCAATTATCTCTCTCTAGTTTACCTGTATGATTGCCAATTATTTCTTTCTAGTTTACCTATATGATTGTCAATTATCTCTCTCTAGTTTACCTGTATGATTGCCAATTATCTCTCTCTAGTTTACCTGTATGATTGTCAATTATCTCTCTCTAGTTTACCTGTATGATTGCCAATTAACTTCCTCTAGTTTACCTGTATGATTGCCAATAGTATACCTGGTAATATCATTTATTCCATCACGTTACAAATACAAAGAGTGTCATAATAATGGCTGCCATGTATAAATAAATGTTTTCATTATCCCGTGTAGCCAAAACAACACTGCTTCCATATATTTCGTTTCAACTGTTGTGAATATCATTACATCTGAATTCATTATGCACCAAATGCATTATTATATTTTTGCAAATTTTTTAATCTTTTTAATCTGGGAAAAATGTAAATAGACGGGGAAATAGTTAAGCGGTCTTTGTGTTTAGGATATTTTTTATATATACTGTATATAGGGACAGGTCTTTTGTTTAGCGTTGGGTCTTTTTTTTAGGATCGAGGTCTTTTTTAGCATAGAAATATTTCTCTTGATTGGGATTTTTTTTTAGCTTAGGTCTATTTTATTTTTTTTAGCTCAGGTCATATTTGGGGTTACACTTTTGTTTATAGGCTCAGGTCTATTATTTACAATCAGGTCTTTTATCATAATGTCAGGTGTTATATTAACATTAGCTCTTTTTTCTACGATTGTGTCTTTTCTATGTAAGGATCGGGTCTTTTTATTTATTAACATCGTCATACACCTGCACCCAAGAGCACTTCGGTACACGTGCTCCCAACGCACTCTGGTACATATGCACCCAAGAGCACTTCTTTACACAAGCACCCAAGAGCACTTCGGTACACATGCACCTAAGAGCACTTCGGTACACGTGCACCCAATGCACTCTGGTACACATGCACCCAAGTGCACTTCGGTACACATGCACCCAGGAGCAATTCGGTACACCTGCACCCAAGAGCACTTCGGTACACATGCACCCAGGGCACCCTGGCACACATGCACCCAGAGCACCTGGTACACCTGTGCCCAAGAGCACTTCTGAAACATGCACTCCAGGAGCATTTCTGGCACACATGCACCCAAGAGCACTTCGGTTTACATGCACCCAAGAGCACCCCTGGCACACACATGCACCCAAGAGCACCTCAGGGCTATGTACCAAGAGCACCCTGGCCACACATGCACCCAAGAGCACTCCCTGTACACGTGCACCCAAGAGCACTTCGGCAATAACATTCACCAGATATCTCGGTACATAAGGCACCAAGAGCACCCCGGTACACATGCACCCAAGAGCACTTCGGCAATATCGTGCACCAACGCACTCTGGTACACATGCACCCAAGAGCACTGGCACACATGCACCCAAGAGCACTGGCACATGCAGAGCACCCTGGCACACATGCACCTGGCACACGGCACCCAAGAGCACCCTGGCACACATGCACATGCACCCCCACACTGCCATGCACCCAAGTGACCCTGCACATGCACCCAGGAACACCTGGCACACCTGCTCCCAAGAGCACTTCTGGCACACACCCAGGAGCATTTCACACATGCACCCAAGAGCACCCCTGCCTACATGCACCCAAGAGCACTTTGCACACATACTCCAAGAGCACTTCTGCACACATAAATTAAGAGTACCTCATGCCATGGCCCAAGAAGATCTCTGCACCAAGAGCACTTCACAGGCACACATTCATCTAGTAAGAGCACTTTGGTACACACATGCACCAAGAGCACTTCTGCACATGCACCAAAGAGCACCCTGCACACGTGCACCAATGCACTCTGGGTACACATGCACCCAAGTGCACTGGCACACATGCACCCAGGAGCACTATACACTGCACCCAAGAGCACTTCGGTACACATGAACCCAGGGAGTTATTTCATGTTGGCACACATGCATTCCAAGAGCACTTGGTTTACATGCACCAAGAGCACTGGTACACATGCACTAAGAGCACCCCTGGCACACATGTACCCAAGAGCACGGTTTCACACATGCACCCAAGAGCATTTCTCGGCACACGCACCCACAAGAGCAGTCTGGCACACATGCACTCAATAGGACTCTGTACACTTGCACCTAAGAGCACTTCTGGCACACATGCACCAAGAGCTCCGCACACGTGCAATCTGGCACACAAACCCAAGAGCGCTTTCGGCACACATGCAACAAGAACGCTTCGGTACACATGCACCAAGAGCACCCTGTACACATGCACCCAGCTGGCACACGTGCACCCAAGAGCACCCCTGGCACATGCACCCACAGCATTTCTGGCACACATGCACCCAGCACTTCTGCACACATGCACCCAAGAGCACATCGGTACACACCCAAGAGTACTGATACACATGCACCCAAGCAAGAGCACTTCTTCGGTACACGAGCACCCAGGAGCATCTGCACGTGCCCTAGAGCACTTCTCAGCAGTACACATGCACCAAGAGCACTTCGGCACATCGCAACTAAGAGCATTTTCGGCACATTACGCACCCAAGAGCATCTCTGGCACATGCACCCAAGACATCTCTCGGTACATCGTGCACTAACGCATTCTGCACACATGGCACCTTAAGAGCACTTTCGGCATATAACGGTGATACTTCTGCACACGTGCACCTAAGAGCACCCTGGTACACATGCACCCAAGAGCATCTTCTGCAGCACTCCAACTCACTCTCTGGCACACATGCACCCAAGACATCCTTTCAGCATCTGCACCTAAGAGCACTTCTGCACACATGCACCAAGAGCACTGCACACATGCACCCGCAGAGCACTTTCGGCACACATGCACTCAAGAGCAGTCTGGCACTTGCACCTGCTATTTTGGCACACATGCATTCAAGATCATTTCGGCATCGTGCACCCAAGAGCACTTCTGGCACACATGCACTCAAGAGCACCCTTTGCACACATGCACTCCAAGAGCGCTGGCACATGCACCTGGGAAGCACTCTGCACACATGCACCCAAGAGCGCTTCGGTAACACGTGCACTAAGAGCACCTCGGCATAATGCACCCACAGCACTGGCACATGCACGAAAAGAGCACTTCGGTACACATGTACCAAGAGCTGGTTACACATGCACTCCTGGTACATGCACTGCACACATTCACCCAAGAGCACCTCGTATATATGCACCCAAGAGCACCTCACATCCAAACGCTTCTGGCACACATGACCCAAGAAGGACTCTGGTACACGTGCACCCAAGAGCACTTCGCACACGTGCACCCCAAGGCACTGGCACATGCAACCAAGAGCATTTCGGCATTATGCACCCAAGAGTTATCTTCGGCACACGTGCATCCACGCACTCTGGGAACATGCACCCAAGAGCACCCTGCACACATGCACCCACAGTTCGGTACACATGCACCCAAGAGTGCTTGGCAATACATGCACCCGCGAGTTATCTCTGTAACACGTGCACCCAAGAAATTTCTGCACACATGCACCAAGACGCTTTCTGCACATGCACCTGCAGCGCTTTCTGGCACACATGCACCCAAGAGCACCCTGTACACATGTGCACCCAAGAGCACCTGCACACATACATGCACCTCACACTGGCACACATGCACCCAAGAGCATTTCTGGCACACATGCACCAAGAGTGCTTTTTCTGGCACACATGTGCACCCAGAAAGACCCTCTGTACACATGCACCCAAGAGCACCCTGGCACACATGCACCCAAGAGCACTCTGCACACATGTACCCAAGAGCATTTCTAATACACATGCATCATATGGTACACATGACTCAAGAGTACTGTAACATATGCACCTAAGAGAACTTTGCACATGCACCGAAAGCACTGCACATCGCAACTTAGAGTATTTCGGCACACATGCACCTTCCTGGTACACATGCACCCAAGAGCACTGCACATGCACTAAGAGCACTTCCTGCACACGCACCTAAGAGCACTGGCACATGATGCACCAAGAGCGCTGGTACACATGCACTAAGAGCGCTTGCACACATGCACCCAAGAGCATCTCTGTACACATGCACTCCATACACTGGCACACATGCACCCAAGAGCTGGCACACATGCACCCAAGAGTACCCTGTACACATGCACCCAAGAGCACTTCTGGTACACATGCAATTCCAAGAGCATTCCTGGCACACATGCACCCAAGAGCATTTCCTGGTACGCATGCACCCAAGGAGCACTGGCACACATGCACCCAAGAGCACCTCTCAGCACACATGCACTCCAAGAGCACCCCTGGCACACATGCACCCAAGAGAATCTGGCAATATCGTGCACCGAAAAGTACCCTGCACACGTGCAACTTAGGGAGCATTTCCTTGGCACATGCACCCAAGAGCACCCTGGCACACATAATTCCAAGAGCACTTGTACACGTGCACCAACGCATTCTAGTACACATGCACCCAAGAGCACTGGTACACGTGCATCCACGCACTTGGCACACATGCACTAAGAGTTATTTTTGCACATGCACTCAAGAGCATCTCTGCACACATGAACCCAAGAGCATTGGTACACATGTGCACTAAGAGCACCCTGGCACACATGCACCCAAGAGCACTTCGGCACACGTGTGCACCCAAGAGCACTTCTGGTACACGTGCTCCTAGAGCACTCCCTGGTACACATGCAATTCAAGAGTAGTCTGAGACACGTGCACCGAAGAGCACTTCGGTGCACGTGCAACCAAGAGCATTTCTGCACACATGTATTCAAGAGCACTTCTGCACACATGCACCCAAGAGCACTTCTGGTACACGTGCACCCAACGCATTCTGGCACACATGCACCCAAGAGCACCCTGCACACACATGCACCCAAGAGCACTTTCACACATGCATCTAGGAGTTAATTTTTGCACAATATGCACTCCAAGGGCACCTCGCGCCACACATGCACCTAAGAGTACTTGCTGGCACATGCAACTCCAAGTGCACTTCGGCAACATGCACCAGGAGCACTGGCACACCTGCACCCAAGAGCACTCCTGGCACACATGCACCCAGGGAGCAGTTTCGGCACACATGCACCCAAGAGCACTGGCTTACACCCAAGAGCACTTTGGCACATGCACCCAAGAGGCATCTTGGTACACATGTGGCCCAAGAGCACCCTGGCACATATGAACCCAAGAGCACTGGCACACATGCATCCAAGAGCACTTCTGGCACACATGCACCAAGAGCACTTCTGGTACATCGCGCATTCCAACGCACTCTGGTACACATGCACTAAGAGCACTGGTACACATGCACCCAAGAACACTTGATACACATGCACCCAAGAGCACCTCGGTACACGTGCACTAAGAGCACTTTGGTACAATGGGTCTCAGAGCACCTTGGGTACATGCACCCAAGAGCATCTCTGCACACATGCACCCAAGAGCACCCTGGTACACATGCACCCAGGAGCACCTGGCACACCTGCTCCCAAGAGCACTGGTACACATGCACCTGTGAGCATTTCTGGCACACATGCATCCAAGAGCACTCTGGTTTACATGCACCCAAGAGCACCCTGGTACACATGCACCCTAGAGCACACGGTACACATGTACCCGGCAGCACCCTGGTTACACATGCACCCAGCATATCTCTGGCACACGTGCACTCAAGAGCACCCCTGGTACACATTCACCCAAGAGCATCTCGGCACATATGCACCCAAGAGCACTTCGGTACACATGCACCGAAGAACGCTTCGGCACACATGCACTAAGAGCACCCTGGCACACATGCACCCAAGAGCACTTTGCACACATGCACCCAAGAGCACTCTTGGCACATTCTCCACCCAAAGAGCACTTCTGGTGCATATGCACCAAGAGCACCTTGGCACACACATGCACCGAAGAACGCTGGCACAGCACCAGAGCACCTGGTGCAGTGCACCCAAGAGCACTTCTGTACACATGCACCCAAGAGCACCCTGGTACACATGCACCCAAGAGCACTCTGCACACATGCACCCATAACTTTTTGGCACACGTGCACCAACGCACTCTGCACACATGCACCCAAGAGCATTTCCTGCACACATGCCCCAGGAGCACTCCTGCACATGCACCCAAGAGCACCCTGGCACACACATGCACTCAAGAGCACTCCCTGGTTCACGTACACCCAAGAGCACTCCCTGGCACACACATGCACCCAAGAGCAGCTCCTGGTACACTTGCACCCAAGAGCATTTCTGGCACACATGCATTCAGCAGCATTCTTGCACACGTGCACCCAAGAGCACCCTGGCACATGC
The DNA here is from genome assembly GCF_018991925.1 of Homarus americanus. Classification (NCBI taxonomy): domain Eukaryota; kingdom Metazoa; phylum Arthropoda; class Malacostraca; order Decapoda; family Nephropidae; genus Homarus; species Homarus americanus. The sequence goes on from NW_024737068.1 coordinate 8,038,668, forward strand.
ACTCCAAGAGCACTTCTGGCACACATGTACCCAAGAGCGCTTCTGGCACACATGCACCCAAGAGCACTTGCACACATGCACTCCAAGAGCGCTTCGGCACACGTAAAACAAAGAGCACTTTGCGCTGATATCAAACCCAAGAGCACTTGCACACATGCACCTTGGGCAAGAGCACTTGCACATGTGCCCAAGAGCACTCCTGGTTACACACATGCACCAAGAGCACTTTGGTACACGTGCACCTTAAGAGCACTTTGGCACACATTCACCCAAGAGCACTGGCATATATGCACTCCAAGAGCATTTCTGGTGGCCATGCACCGAAGAACGCTTTCTGGTACACATGCACCCAAGAGCACTTCTGGTACACGCACCTGCCATCTTCTGGCACACGTGCACCTGGGCAGCACTTTGGCACACATGTTCAGCAGTTTGGCACATGCACCCAAGAAAGCACCTCGGCACACGTGCATCCAATGCACTTGGAACACATGCACCAAGAGCACTTCGGCACACACACCCAAGAGCAGCCTGGCACACATGCACTAAGAGCGCTTGGCACACATGCACCAAGAGCATCTCTGTACACACGTGCACCCAAGAGCACTTCTTGGAACACATGCACCCAAGAGCTGCACATGCACCCAAGAGCGCTTTCTGGCACACATGCACCCAAGAGCACCCTGTACACATGCACCCAAGAGCACCCTGGCACAATATGCACCCAAGAGCACTTGGCACACATGCACCCAAGAGCACTGGTACACATGCACCCAAGAGCGCTTGCACACATGCACCCAAGAGCACCTGCACTCACAGCATCTTGCACACATACCCAAGAGCACCCCTGCACATGCACCCAAGAGCATTTCGGTACGCATGCACCCAAGAGCACCCTGGCACATGCACCCAAGAAAGCACTTCAGCACACATGCACTAAGAGCACTGGTACACATGTACCCAAGAGATTCAAGACACGTGGCACCGAAAAGCACTGGTACACGTGCAACTTAGAGCATTTCGGCACATGCACCCAAGAGACTTCGGTACACATGCACCCAAGAGCACTTTGGTACACGTGCACCCAACGCATTCTGGCACACATGCACCCAAGAGCACTTCTGGTACACGTGCATCCAATGCACTCTGGTACACATGCACTCCAAGATATTCTGGTACACATGCACCCAAGAGCACTGGCAGCCATTATGAACCCAAGAGCATCTCTGGTACACATGCACCTTAAGAGCACTTCTGGCACACATGCACCAAGAGCACCTCTGGTACACGTGCACCCAAGACATCTTCGGCACACGTGCTCCCCAGGAGCACTTCTGGTACACATGCACCCAAGAGTATCTTGCACATCGCACCGAAGAGCACTTCGGTGCACGTGCAAATTAAGAGCATTTCGGTACACATGTATCCAAGACACCCTGGCACACATGCACCCAAGAGCACCCCCTGGTACATCATCGTGCACCCATCGCATTCTGGTACACATGCACCCAAGAGCACTTCTGGTACACATGCACCCAAGAGCACTTCTGGCACATCGTGCACCCAGGAGCACTTGGTACACATGCACCCAAGGGCACCCTGGTACACATGCACCTTAAGAGCATTTCCCTGAGACACATGCACCCAAGTGCACTTCTGGCACACATGCACCCAGGAGCACTACACACCTGCACTCAAGAGCACTTCTGGTACACATGCACCCAGGAGCGTTTCTGGCACACATGCACTAAGAGCACTTCTGGTTTACATGCACTCCAAGAGCACTCCTTGGTACATCGTGGCACCAAGAGCACTTCTGGTACACATGTACCCAAGAGCACCCCT
>NW_024737068.1:8040612-8083112 GCF_018991925.1 Homarus americanus
CCACAGTACACCCACACCCACACCCACACCCACACCCCAATACATCTACACCCACACCACACCTACAACACACCTCACCCACAGTACACCCACACACCCACACCACACCTCACACCCACATACATCTACACCCACACCTACAGTACACACCCACACCCACACCCACACCTACACCCACACCCACACCCACACTACACCACAGTACACCTACACCTACACCACCCACACCTACACCTATCCTTCTCTCCTATGTACTGTATATTTGACTCTTAAGGCGAGTCCATCAGTTGTTGCTGGGTAGATTATCATAACAGTATGACGGACGGAGAATCTAGGTAATATTTGTCTTTATGTTGTGAGGGAAGAAATCACACACACACACACACACACACACACACACACACACAACACACAGACACACACACACACACACACACACACACACACACACACACACACACACACTACGAATAAGCTTACATTATATAGAACTCCGCCACAAACATAATCTAACCCCTTCCCCAAGATCAGCCAGCCGACCAGGTAACAATGTTAACCTGTGCGGCCCAACACTTGGAAACTCTCGAAATAATATTGAATAATGACTCGGGTCTGGCAGGCGGCGATTAAGGCATCAATTAGACCTTTGTGGGAATAATTAGCCGGGGTTAATTGTAGCAGAAGGACTCATAACTCCCTGAGTGTACAGGACGCTCCCCACACTGTGTTGGTGCCATATTGACCTGCGTGTGTGTGTGTGTGTGTGTGTGTGTGTGTGTGTGTGTCTATCATTTATTTTTCACTATACATTAATATTCATGTAATATTTTACTCCATACAATAATACATCTATTACAGACAAAGAGTTGGACAATTTTGCTTTGTTCTTAAAATTTTTATTTTGATTTTTGTGTGTTATTAAAAAGCGTAATAGCTTCTCTATAACTTTTTAAAACAATAAATTTAGTATCTCAATATTTTTTTCATCCAATAACCTGATCCATCATTTACAGATCCCTCAGGTGTACAGGAAGAGTTGAGAGTCAATGTTTAATCTGATTATGTCACTGAGCACCGAAAAAATATTTGTTTCTGATTTTCACAGTGTTGAGGAAGACTTTATGTGATTGAGCTGCCATACAGATAACTTCATTACCTGTCTTAATGGTAACTCTGATGTTTGCAAATAAAGTATAGGCAAGCACTTAGAAAACTTAATCTATTTTATAAGAATGAATAACTTGTGATGTAAGAAATGTGGTAGAGTAGTGTTACTAAATTAGAGAATTATAGAATATTGTTGACGGGGGACAGTGATCTGCGCCGTCTTGTGGTCTGTTGTGCTGGTGTTGTATTCAAAACTTCTACCGGGCGACTTGACTGAGCGTGGGTACAAGAACAGCGGGTTAGGGGTATAGGATGTCTTAGGTCACTCCAGGAGCCTGTGGTGTCAGCTAGCCAGACTGCCTTCCTCCGTCTCCATAACCAAGAGATGATAAAGTCAGATAGCCAGCTCATCTCTCCTTATCTCCCCACCTTCTTTCAGTTACTGACCCCTTCTCCCCATCTTCCTTCCCATCTCCCTACTTTTGTTGACTACACTTAACCACCCCTCCTCCCTATCTCCCCACCTTCGTTGACCATAAGTAACCGCCCCTCCTCCCCATCTCCCCACCTTCGTTAACCACAAGGAACCATGGCTTAGGACTCCGGGTTGAGCACGAACAAAGTGGGTTGGTGGTAAGTGCGGTAACTCTGCGTGATGGAAGACCCAAATTACAGCTTGTGTGGGATGATGAAGTTGACACAGAGACCTGGGTGTCGGGTGGCTCCTTACTGCCTCGGGGACCCGTAAGCTCCTACTGTTTACATTCTCGTTATAGTCACCAACTGCTTCAAGGTATCAGGTGTAGCAGGTGTGTTACGGCAGGTGTGTTACGGTTTTTATCAGTTGAAATAAATGACTGAATGTGTCTCTTCTTTATCAACCGTACTATACTACCCTCACTTCCTCTTTCTTCCCTCTCCTCTTCCTCTTCTCCTCTTCCTCCTCCTCCTCCTCCTCCTCCTTCCCAACACCCAGACTCACTACCCATACTCTCCATCCTCCTCCTCCTCCTACTCTTCTTCCTCCTCCTCTTGAAGCCTCCTCCCCATCCTTCCTCACCATTCACAACAGGTGACCATCAGGTATAGGGCATAAAAAAGTTAATTAAGGTGTGTGTTTCTCCTTCACCTTTTCCTTACGTATTTTTGTTACCTTATTGTCCCGTTCAGAGGTTAAGTGACCAGGTGAACTGTTAACTTCCTAGCATCGTCACCTAGCACCATTACCTAGGACAGTAGCCTAGCACCGGCACCTAGAACTATCACATAGTATCGTCATCTAGCAACCAACACCTTGCACCTTTACCTAGTACAGTAATATTACTTACCACCATCTCTAACAGTCATTAGTCACCATTAGCTACCACCATCACTATCACCACCACCATCTACCACCATCACCACCTACCACCACCACCTACCACCACCAACTACCACCACCTACCACCATCACCAACCTACCACCGCCACCTGCCGCCATCAACATCTACTACCACCGCCACCACCACCAAGTACGCACCACCATTCCCAGGCACTATTACCATGCACCATTACAGAGCACACTATCACCCGCGCCACTGTGCACCATTTAACCGTACACAATTGTGAAAATAAAAAATATACACACACATATATATACAGTACTGTATATATATACTGCAGAACGGAAATGGCCGGATTTAAATGTAAACCATTTATATGCATTGTTAAAAATTTCATCGTGATTTGCGCAACCAAACGGAAATGTTTTATCGTTCAACTTTTTTCCAATTCCATTATGATTTTTTATTTGCTGGGGAGTAAAATTCTGTCGGCAATTGAGTTTTCCCTTTTTTTTTAATTTTAGATAAATTTAGAAAAAATGAGATGCGGGATAATTGATTTAGTAGTTTTGTAAGATAGTTTAAACGATCAGAAACAATATTCGTATAATACGGGTTTACAAGGCAAGATACGTAACTTTACAATTAAGGAAATGAAGACGGTCGAGTGCAGTGCCGCCCACTACTGTACTCGAACTCTCACTAATGGACAGTTATGCCTATGGGACCCACTTTCAGTTTGGAAATATACCGAGGCGAGGTTAAGTCACACTCAGGGCAAACTGATCCCCATTGGTCGCATGCATAAACAATATGTAGCCATTGGAGAAAAGAATGCATCTGATTGGCTATTTTCTAACCAATGGGAGATGAGATTTGTTTCACACAGTATAATTTTTTCGGTCTCGTGTTCCAAACCTAACCTAACCTTACCTAAGAAAGCCTCACCCTTCATCGGTTACCAAAACAAGCAATCAGACGGCCTCATACTCAATGGATCAAGACATCATACTCAATGGATCAAGACATCATACTCAAGGGATCAAGACATCATACTCAAGGGATCAAGACATCATACTCAAGGGATCAAGACATCATACTCAAGGGATTAAGTCATTTAACTCAAGAGTGTTAAGTTAACGCACTCAAGGGTTTAATAGCCCGCCCTCTCTAGGTTATCATCATATTAACGAGGGTAAGTCATCGTCCTCAAGGGGTTAAGTCATCATTTAAAGTGGTTAATATATCATTCTCAAAAGGTTGTCATCATACTAAAGGGGTTATGTCATTGTCCTCAAGGAGTTAAGGCATCGTACTCAAGGGGTTAAGACATCGGACTCAAGGGGTTAAGACCTCGTACTCAAAGGGTTAAGACTCAACAGGTGTCATTATACACAGGTAAAATAAATAACCCCCAAAAGAGGTTCTTCCTGGCTACGGGTGTGATTTAACAAGGCAGAATAACCCGGGTGAACCAACTGCAATTCTCACCGGAGGGAGGGAGTGAGGGGCCGACCGTGTTCCGCCACTCTTGAGGGAGGGAGGGAAGGCTGGGTGAAGGGAAAGGAGGGAATTCCAACTATGTCTCGCTACTCTGAGGGTGGCAGAGAGGGAGGGGGAAGGGAAGGGAGTTAGGGGGCGTGGAGGGTTTGATGGAAAGGACGGTGAGGGGTGGTGGTTGGATGATAGAGGGAAGTTTCGCTACTCTGGTGGATGGAGGGAGGGAAAGGAGGAGGGGAAGGAGGAATGGAGGGATATTGAGAAGTTGGTGGGAGAGAGAAAGGAGAAAAAAAGGAAGAGAGAAAATGAGGAGAGAGGGAAAGGGGAGAGGGGGTAATGAGGAAAAGAGTTCGAGGATGGAAGGGGAAGGAGGGAGGGAAGCAGGGAGAGAGGAGGGAGGGAAGGAAGCAGGAGAGAGGAGGAGGGAAGGAGGAAGGAGGTGAGGGCCATTGAGAGGTAGGAAGGAGGGAAGGAGGAAGGGAGGTGAGGGCCATTGAGAGGGAGGGAGAGGGGGGACGACGAGGGGTAATTTTCTTTGAGTTACCGTTGACAAGTTTCTCAGTTTTCTTTCACTCTTCTCTGTTTATTTTGGTTTCCGCTGTGTTGTGCAGTTCGGTTCACTCTTATTCTTTTTTATCTCCCTCTCTTTCTCTCTTTCTTTCTCCTGTATTCTATTTTCTTTCTTAATATCTTCTTTCTTTTTCTATTTAATATTTTCTCACTGTTTATCTGTCTGTTTGTTTGTCTCACACTATTATATTTTTGTTTTGTCTCTTCCTTCCATCTCTATGTATAGTGTATTTGATTCTCTCTCTATTTTCTTTCGTATTTACTCTTACTCTTTTCTTCTTTCCCTCTCTCTCTCTCTCTCTCTCTCTCTCTCTCTCTCTCTCTCTCGTCTTTCTCACCTCTCTTCAAGAACAGAGTTAGGTAGGATTCACACACACACACACACACAACACACACCACACACACACACACACACACACACACACACACACACACACACACACACACACACACAACACAACCCCACACACACACACACACACACACACACACACCCAGTAACGCATATTCAGAGTTAAGAAAACCTACTAACACACGAAAGACACCCTACAGCAGAGGATCAGTAACACACACGGTAACACATGGTAACACACCCTCAGTAACTCCTAGTAACACAACCTCAGTAACACAGTAGCACACCCTCAGTAACGCTCCTCCAAAATGCGTGGTTCAGGATTGGTAGTTGCACATAATGTTTCTTAAAGTAAATTAGGGATTTTTTTGGAATGTTCTTCAAGATGACCACAGTTAAGGTAGTTAATTTTACTATATATGGATACCTAACCTAACCTAACCTAACCTAACCTAACCTAACCTAACCTAATCTTAACTACACTAACTTAACCTAAGCTTACAGTAATTATCCTAACCTAACCTAACCTAACCAAAATTTATATAACCCAGCGTAAACAAACTACTCTTTATATCTCTTAGGGTAAACAAATAGACAAACAAACAAACAGGAAATAAACTGTATATCCCCGCCTTCTATAGTAAGGGGATAATACGTGCAGGTGAAAGTAGGACAAATGATAATATTTCGGAATTTGAATGAAAGTCGCTGTGTTAAGAGACGTGGGGATATAATGAACGAGAGACAGTGAGACATGAGTGAGTGAGAGGAGACATGGGGGTGAGAAACAGAGGGAAATACGTGGTGGAGCGAGAGACAGAGACAGAGAGAGTAGGAGATATAAGTGTGAGGGAGAGAGAGAGAGAAGGAGATGTGAGGGTGAGACATAAGGGATGGGAGAAGCAGGGAGATAGGAGGATGGGAGAAACTGGGAGAATAGGAGGGTGAGAGAAACGGGGGGATATGTAAGAGAGACGAAGAAATTTTTGGGGACATAGAAAGCGGGAACCCCCCAGGGCTGGCTCGGGGCTACATGCCAGACTCAAGCAAACTGGCTGGCGGCAACACCTTCACATTCTCTCATGCAATTCACTCTTTATCACCACCTTCAGACAGCTATATACGTGTGTGTGAGAGAGAGAGAGAGAGAGAGAGAGAGAGAGAGAGAGAGAGAGAGAGAGAGAGAGAGAGAGAGAGAGAGAGAGAGAGATGTAACTGAACCACAATGAAGTCTAATAACACAACATGCCACGATCACAACATCCCTGACACCCACTTACGCAGAATTCATCCGAAAATAACATGGGTTCCTCCTCCTCCTCCTCCTCCTGCCTCCCTCCTCCTGCTCCTGCTCCTCCTCCTCCTCCTCTGCCAAGCTTCTTGTACTCGTATCAGAACATCTTAATAAACAGGATTAAAGTTTGCCAGCCTTGACTCTCTCTTCACCGAGGTAATGGAGCCAAGGACGAATTAATTCATGATGGTAAGATTTGATGTTCTGATCATAAGTGACTTGAATTTTACTTGTATATTTTTTTCTTCCTTTTACGTCTTTAAGGACCAGGGAGTTATCTTAGAGAGTAAAATTATCGTACTTAAAGAGCTAAGCAAATAATTATGATAACTGAGAAAATATCCTCGATAACTAAAGATATCCATCAGTCAGACAGTGAATAACCTTCTCATAAGACACTGAGTTGCCTACAGACAAAATCTAAACCTCTTTTCAAATTTCTAAGCCCGTACTGATAAGCTCTAATTATTTACTCATAATTCATAACTTTTTGACTCCTACTCGTAAACATTGACTACTTCTCACATATTTTGAACTCATTCTGTATGAGTTTTGGGTCTCTTACTCAAAAATTACAAATCTATACTCACAAGAACAAATCTCTCTTACACTATTAGGAATTTTACTCATAAGAAATCCCTATAATGTACTCACAGATTTTGTACCAATACTCATAAGAAACCCTCACAATACACCCAGATTCTGATCCATTAACTCACGAAAATAGTCCCCGTCTCACAAAAATCCCTCAGCATTTAAACTCACAGGATTTGAACTCTTTACTTAAGGAAATAAACCCTTACATCTTGACTCAAAAACCTTTACTCACAAGAAATCATCTCCATATAGCACTCACAAACTATAACTTTTACTCACAATAGAATCCTAATCTCATACTCACGAACAATATACTTCCAACAACCCGCCCCCCATAAAAAAATATATATACCTGGATATACATTTTCACTCACAAACTCAAAATAACTTTACTCACCAAGAAAATGATCCCTTCCTCCAGGTCCTTTACCTTCTCACAAACCCCCAGCAACTCATAATAAGTAGAACATAAGTTACATCTTATACACAAAGGAAATCCCAGGAAGTAGAATTTATGTACTGTTGGTAGAGTAAATATCAGTAGAGGTGTTGAACATGGCGGAAAAATCACTGCCACTGTCTTGTAAACTGAAAGACTAATTTGTATTTATTACAAAACCTTTGAACCTTTACAGGTGGCAAAGTCAGGAACGTGAACGTGTGTACCTTTGTCTTGGGTGACTTTGTTTCCTGTTTCTGTGTGTGTGTTTTGGGGTGTGTGTGTGTGTGTGTGTGTGTGTGTGTGTTGTGTACCCGTATGTTGTGTGTCTGTGTTGCATACCTGTGTGTTGCATACCTGTGTGTTGTGTACCTGTATGTTGTGTGTCTCTGTTGTGTACCTGTGTGTTGTGTACCTATGTGTTGTATTTCCTGTGTGTTGTGTACATGTGTGTTGTGTTACCTGTGTGTTGTGTATATGTGTGTTGTGTAACTTTGTGTCGTGAATGAGGTGTAAAACCCCCCACACACCTGTCACTATACTACCCATACACACCTGTCTCTATCCACATTACGCTTAGTGTTTGTGGTGGGTTGACATTAACTCACGCTAACTATGCCTGACTCCAACCCGTGATAATCGTTGTCTTGAAATTACTCAGCGCAGAGGAGCAATTTGTTAGGCAGAGAGGAAAAAGAAAAACATTGGTGGAGTCTTGTTATGGTTTGTAGTTCAAATTTTCCCCGTGTAGTGGTGCTGAAGAGGTAATGGTTCAGAACATGTAAATAAACAAAAGGATAATTGAAAAAGTTATTTATCTTGAAGGAAAGTTGAATGTTTTTATCTTACTTTCTAAAATGATAAGGAAATATAGCAGGAATCATTTGTATAATATTAACTAACTCATTTTGAGATGCGTTAACATATTTTGGTTAATTGATGAGAAAATAAAGAAAAAATTTAAACACACACACACACGCACACACACACACACACACACACACACACACACACACACACACACACACACACAACACACACACACACACACACACACACACACACACACACACACACACACACACACACACACACACACACAAATGTAAGTCTGTATTTTTTCAGCCACCGGCTGCAACTCTATTAATAAACCGTTTATTATTATTATTATTAGTATTACACACACACGCACACCATGTACGTTCTATTTATCATCAACCCTTGTGGGCGTCCGTGCATGAATTTGGTGATTAGCGCTCTGTACATACATGTATTAAACCTATAACGCTTCGCATGTGTGTGTACGTGCATGCATGTGTGTGTGTGTGTGTACGCATGAAACGCGTCATATGTTTAATACATCTTTGTACAGAGAGAAAATCGCCACAAAACTACACATATTAAAAAATTCGAATGTGTAATAGACATGTGGACTGGACTGGACTGGACTGGACTGGACTGGACTGGACTGGACTGGACTGGACTTTACTGTACTGTACTGGACTGACCTGGACTGGACTGTCCTGGACTGGACTGGACTGTCTTTGTTCCATAATACTTCCACTATGGTTTTCATATCATAGACAAATTGCTATAACTTACTCTGCTATCATTGATTAGATTACCTATACATAGCTTAAACTGCTATCGAGTTATCTCAGTCAGACAAAGGAAGGAAAAAAAAAAAGATAATTAAAAGAGAAGAAAGACGAAAATAAAGACAAGAAAGAGATAAAGAAACAAAAAATAACCAAAGTGTAAAAGAAAATAAGAGACGTAAGGGGAAATAACACAGAATTAAGTAAAAACAAAAGAAAAAATAAAGAATAAAAGAATAAATTAAGAGAAAAAAGATGAAGATATGAGACTAAAAATAAAAAAAAATTCTAAAAAAAAAAATGAAATTGCAGTAAAAAAAAAAAAAGATAAAATTTCAAACCCATTTAGGAAAACTTCAGCACATTCACTTAATTGGTTTTAGGCCAAGTTCATGCCAGGTGTGTTTCCTGGTGCTCTCCTAAGATTTAAAGCAAAATATATACGATTAATTACTTAACTCATGACAGCCATAGGTCAAAGTCAGAGGTCAGGGATCAGGAGTCAGAGGTCATCTTGTTCGGGGAATGGAAGTGAAGAAACATTTAGTAGAGATTGATAGAATTGGGATTGTAATTATTGTTGTTATTGTTTTGTTTTTTTTGATGTTGCTGTTATTCCTTTGTTGTTGTTGATGATGTTGTTGTTGTTGTTTTGTTGGCGATGTTGTTGTTGTTGTTGTTGTTGTTTTTGATGCTGTTGTTGTTTTGTTGATGTTGAACTTGTTGTTTTTGTTGTTGTTGGAGGTTGTTGTTGTTGAAACCAAAAACATACACACTGCCAATGTCTCTGATCCTGCCTATAGGTAATGGCGCTTTAGAGACGTTTAATGGCGTTTTCTTTTTCACCAGCCACTATTTTCATGTAACCTGTACTTGTAATTTATAACTGTACTTTGTTATTATTCTTTGTAATGTTTTTATTTTTCATGTTTGTTTGGTAATGCTTATAAAATGCTCCAGGTGCAATATTTAGAAACTCTGTGTATAGGAGTTTAAAATATGCACACAAATTACAGTAGTAAAATTTACACTCACAGGAATAAACACACACACACACACACACACACACAGAACAATACACTTTCATTGTGCCTTTGGTTGTCCACTTCAGTACCATGACCAACAATCACACATTAATAATATCATACACACACACACACACATCATACATATAAACATCTATGACGTCACATCCTGAGTTATAGCATGTTATCTGCGTTATGTGTGTGTGTGTGTGTGTGTGTGTGTTATCAAGGCCATCTGTGCAACATGTGTTATCTGTGTTATCATTTCTGTTGTCAATGTTATCTATATTATCTATTTTATTTATGCTATTATATGTTATCTATGTTGACAGTTTTGTTATCAGTCTATCTAGGTCTTTCTATGTTATACATCTATCTACTATCTGTGTTATATGTGTTATAAATGTTATCTCTCTATGCTATCATGTTATCACTAAATCATTCTATGTTCTCCAGATATCTTTCTTTATCATTATATCTGTTATCTGCCTGAATTATCTATCTGTCTGTTATCTGTTTATATGTGATATCGTAATTACCTTCGTTATAATGATTCCTCGTTGTTGAAATAGGCTGTGTGTTTTTATGTGTTGGAGAGAGAGAGAGAGAGAGAGAGAGAGAGAGAGAGAGAGAGAGAGAGAGAGAGAGAGAGAAGGGCAGACAGACAGACAGACAGACAGACTTATACCAATTACACACCTTGCACAATGAACTTAACAACTTAATATTCGCCCAATGTAAAACTCTCTCCAGCATCAGTTATCTCAAGGTGGCGAGATGACAGAGAGATAACGGATCCTTCTCATGTCAACGAAGGATTATGGGTGTACTCTTAGGATCCCCCATATCCTTCAGGTGTACTCAGTAACTTATAATATTTGAGGAGAATTCAAGTAACTATATAAAGATGGATGTGGCCTATAGGGGTGGGGGATTCGATGTGTGTGTGTGTGTGTGTGTGTGTGTGTGTGTGTGTGTGTGTGTGTTAGACGAATCATTGTTACTAGTTCGTTTCTTTTTCTTTGTTTTGTTTTGTTTGTCTTATATCCTATCATCACACACTATTACAACAATATAGTAAAACCTTCCTCTGTAACTCTAAGACCACCCTCCCAACCCCTCCCCTCCCCTCCCATCCCCTTCCCCTCCACCTCCCCATGGCACAGATTCTTCTCTCCCCACCAGTGATTTAATTCGTCCAACATTCTTCGCGTGCATTTCATTCTGGTACAAGGCTATTCGCCGTCCCTCGTCCGCATAACTCTACCTGTAATCTGCAATTTTGTCATGATTTTTCTTCTCTCCTCCATATCATTATTCGTAAATTACTCTGTTCTTATTCTGATAGCAGTCTAGCTCCTCTCTCTCTCTGTGTCTCTCTCTCTCTGTGTCTGTACGTCTGTCTCTTCCTCCCACCTCTACGTCTGTTCGTGTGAGTGTGCAGGATCTTGACTAGCGTGGGTTGTTGTGAGGGAGAGTGAGTCTGTCGGAGGAGGGAAAACTGAGAACGAATTGAAATGTTAGAGAGAGAGAGAGAGAGAGAGAGAGAGTTCACACTCCGGGAAAACACAAATTCGAGCAAGAAAATTTTTTCACACGACTATCACACATCTAATAATAAGCTGAGGTTCATTAAACTCCCGGACGATGGTTCCAGGGCGTCACGTAAGATAAGATAATAAATTCCCTTTGTTTTATCGGCAAATGGGATTCATATAGGGAAGACCGCAACCCTCAGTGGAGCTTTACGTCAAGTAGTTTACGCTCAATGTTACGTCTGTGTTAGTGGCTATCGGATATACACGCTAAACACTGGTGCCATATTCTAGTGGCAGATAACAGTAGAAGTTTCAATTGCTGAAATTTGGACTCAATTTGTCACTTATCTGAAAGTTTGTCTCGGATTGCAGTGTTGTTTAGTGACATTTAGAAGAATACTGGTAACATTTTCCGGTGTTTTACAAACTAGCGAAGATCAGAAAGTTTGTTGGGGAGTTTTTCGAGGAGAACAAGAGCTGGGATAATAACGAGACCTAGTATGAGTTTATCTTGTGTTGAAATATCGTGGTTTGAGAAGCTGTAGTTAGGAGCAGAGAAGTTTGTCTCAATGGTGGAATGCTGAGGAATTTATCTTAGGTCAAATGCTTATGATGTTTACTGTGGTAGCCAGGGGGCAGTAGAACATGATGGGGAGATTGTGTGTGTCAGTAGATGATGGCTGAATGATGTTTGACTTTTAGTAGAAGACGACAAAAACACCAACAAGAATAATAACAACTATGACAAAACAACCTTAAAAGCGAAATAAAAATTAATAACAACAGCAACAACAGCTACAACAACAATAAATACTACAACAACAACAACAACAACCAAGAAATAAAATAAAACTTCAACAACAACAATTACAACAACAACAACGATAAAAACAGCAGTAAAAACTAATAACAAAGTGACCTAATAATCGGTATTCTTACATAAGTGTTATAACATAACTAACAACCAAACAAGGTCCATGGATTGAACTAAATAGTGTTATTACTGATTCTCCCCCATCCCTCTCTCTTCCCTTTTCCTCCCCTTTTCCCTCCCCCTCCCCTTCCCCCTCCCCTTCTCCCTATTTTCTGTGTATGTGTGTGTGTGTGTGTAAGCAAAATACCTTCAAACGAGTGCACTAATTACGATCAAGCATTATAAATGGTTGACCCTTAACCCCTTATCCACCCTCACCCCTACCCTACCCCCCACCCTTACCTCCTACCCACACCCGTCCCTCCCCCTCCCGAAAATAAACAAGAAACACACTAAGGAATCATTTGATTTTACAGAAAGTAGCTCAGTTGGTGAAAGTTGTACGCCCTGGGGGGAAGAAGGGCGGAAGGGATGGTGGAAGAGAGGGAAGGGGAGAGGGAGGGGGGAAAGGAAGAGAAGGGAGGAGGAAGGGGGAGGAAGGAAGAAGAAAGAAGGGAGGGAGGAGGAGGGGGTGCTGTAATGGTCTGTACTCTGATAAACGCGTTTGGTCTCGACACCTGCCAGAAAATTTATAAGAAAAACTGAAGAAAAAACACATTAAATCTTTGTGTTCGAAAATTACTTTAGAATGCATAAAAATAACGTCAACCAAATAACTACGAAAAAATAACGCATTTTTTCAGTGGTTTATAAATATCTTGATATATTTGAATATAAAATAAAACACCAATTAATATGATGAAGAAAATAAAATGTTCAAAAGGTTTTAGAGATATTTTGGTAAATTTGAATGTAAAATGGAGCGTCATGTAAATAATGCTAAGGAACAGTGGTGGTATATTTTTTTTAAATTGTCTTATAAAAGTGGTGGTAAATTGAGTGTAAAATAGAACACATTGTGAATTATGACATAACGTAAACTTTCAAAATGATTTACAAATGGTTTTACATCTTTTTAAATGTAAATAATAACAATACAGGAATTATGATAAAAAATACGTAAGCTTCTAAAATAGCGTAGAGTGTTATGATAATTTTCAGTATAATATGGAACCCAAAATTTAGAACGAGAGAAGAGAATGGAATTTTTCGAAATGATTTATAAATGTTGTGGTAACTCCGAAGGTCTCTGGCTGTGTACCGTGACAGTGAACGACCTGTGTGTGTGTGTGTGTGTGTGTGTGTGTGTGTGTGTGTGTGTGTGTGTGTGTGTGTGTGTGTGTGTGTTGGGGTAAAATTATTAATGGAATGATTCACAAAACGTTCTGAACGACAATATCTTATTACACACACACACACACACACACACACACACACACACACAAAAACACACACACACACACACACACACACACACACACACACACACACACACACACACACACATGGACCACGCCCTTGCATGCTACCTGACTGTACAGCCTGCGGCAGTTTTCGGCTCTCCTGCGGCCACTCATCAAACCGCAGGCACAATTCGCGGGACTCGAGAGAGAGAGAGAGAGAGTTTGGATTTCTTAACGCCTTACATCTCTAAGACAAATACCGAAGATTTGTATTAAATACTGATAACGTGTTGAAAATTATGTGTCTGTGTATATGTGAGTACGTGTACGCGTATGTGTGCATGAATGTGTGCGTGTTTGTAATAATAATAATAATAATAATAATTAACGGTTTATTGAAAAAGTTCTGCAGCCCGAAGGCTGAAAATATACATTGGACATAAATGACTTATTACATACATTGGTGGTTTAACAAAAGCCTTCATTAGAGAAAGGTAAAGGAACATACAGTGAACATACAGATTAATGTAGGTGTTGAACAGCAAACACGTAGTGTAGTAACTCCCTCCCAGATGGTGTTAGGAGGGACCTCACGTGGTGTAGTAGTTCCCTCAGATGGTGTTATGAGGGACCTGACGTGGTGTAGTAATTCCCTCCCAGATGGTGTTAGGAGGGACCTGACGTGGTGTAGTAATTCCCTCGCAGATGGTGTTATGAGGGACCACGTGGTGTAGTAATTCCCTCACAGATGGTGTTATGGGGGACCTCACGTGGTGTAATTACCTCACAGATGGTGTTATGAGGGTCCTCACGTGGTGTAGTAATTCCCTCACAGATGGTGTTATGAGGGACCTGACGTGGTGTAGTAATTCCCTCACAGATGGTGTTATGAGGGACCTGACGTGGTGTAGTAATTCCCTCACAGATGGTGTTATGAGGGGGCCTCACGTGGTGCAGTAATTCCTTCACAGATGGTGTTATATGAGTGAGGTTTGGTCCCAGGCCTTCCTATCGTAGACGGATTAACACATCGCTGGTTGTTGGGTCTCACGGGCCGTTATCACTGGGTACCTGGGACCTCACTGTGTGAAGGTTAACTTGGGTACGACTGTTACTGTTGAGTTGTTCTCACTGACTTAAGCACTGTTCACCTCTGTTTAACACTGGTTCCATTCCTTTCCTAAATGAAATTGTAACTTCTGGCGAGAACTTGTTGATATTCCGGTGGGGAGGAGGGTTCAGGGGAAGGGGTTGGTATGGGTCAACTTAACAGTTGACCTGGCTGCTCCAAGAGGAGCGCCAGGTACGTCTTGACTCTTCGGTGGTCAAGGATGTGCGTGCATGCGTGTATATGCACGTGTGTGTGTGCACATGTGCGTGTTTCATGTTTGTGTTTATGTGTGTGTGTGTGTGTACCATACAATTTTCTTTTTTCTCGAAGATGCAAACACAGTGATTAGGTTAGCTTAGGTTAAATTCGTTTAATCAGTCATCCTTAACAGTACGTTAAATAAGTACATCCTAAGGTGTAATAATCAGTACATACATGCATATAATATAACAAATCCTACTGAGAGATATTTTACTATATAATAAATTTTACTCATATATAATACTGTACAAGACTCAATGTTGAACTCTGCGAAAAATTTCAAAAACACGTTTGGTTAAGTTTCTCTCTGTGTTCCCATTTTGCTGTGACAACTTCCTGTCTGCCTCACGCCAACAACATAACCCTTCAACTATAAAAATATATAAAACGATAACATGCCATTTTTTTCAGGGTACAATAAACAATATAAAAATGAACCAGGGGGTCATGATTTTCCTGCCAGAAGACCAGGTAAGTGACGAAATAACCCCGTAGGATCACCTGTAATGAGCCAACGTGTCGGAATCCTCCCTCTCAACACTTTACCGCTAAGGTGCACCCAATTGTTCTCCCCTCCCTCCCTCCCTACCACCTTCCTTCCTCCTCCTCCCTCAACTCTGACGCCGACGTGCAAGCAGGTGACTCCTACACAGACAGACAGACAGACAGACACACACACACACACACACACACACACACACACACACACACGCAATTTCTCTCTCTCTCCATTTTAACATAATTGACCCACCTTCCCTCTCTTTCTCTCTCTTTCTCTTATATGTTTCCTCTATCCTTCTTTTTTCTTCCTAGTTTCTCCTTCCTCTGCCCTTCCCCTCTCACCACCAGCCCCGGTATATTACCCAGTGGAGTACAATTTGGTTGGTTAACACGTATAGCAATTGCCGCGAGGGGGAAGGAGGAGGAGGAGAAAAAGGAGGAGGAGGAGGAGGAGGTGGTGGTTAACTGGAGCCCCATCGTTTTCCACAAGTTCCTGATCACACACACACACACCGCTTAGTCTTGAGTTACTGAGTGTACTTCCCCCCTTCGCTTATGTGAGACGGATTATCATGCATTTACTCTTATTGCTGACGATTGCCCTGAGCTAAATTATAGATATTGCCAGATAACAAGTTGATTACGTTGTCAATACTGAGCTACGTTAATGATGGATGACGTGGCGAGGGAGGGAGACTGGTTGGGAGGAAAGTCTAGGGGGGTAACGCTTATATTTTCGGGTCTAAGTTCTCAAAGGGATAGTTGTGTTGATATTATTCTCTTTTAATTGACTTATTTGAGTGTGGTGGATTAATTCATCGATAGCGTTAAATCCACACGTAGATAAACAATCCCTAACCGCCCCCCCATCCACCCCCCACCCCACCCCATCCACCCCCACCCCGAACCCCCACCCGACCCATAAAAAACAACAACAACAGTAAGATAAAACACATTGGTAAATCATATTTTTACTCAATATCACAGGAAAGTATTAGAAATATTTCCTCACAGGTTAATGAGTCTTTCAGAAGGTAACACGATATATATAAACCATTACCAAGCACTGTTCCTGTAGTATACTCAAATGACATATTCCTCTATGTTATTCAGTTATTCTTATTACATTCACAGGGAGGAACTATACATGCCATAAGTCATTCCCTTGTCACTCTTCTCTCTGTTATACATACCCAGAACAATATTTTATCACTCTTTCTATCTCCATTCCACCTTCTATCCTTACTGACGCCTTACTATTCTTGAGCTAAAGTACAGAGTCAATCTCACCTCCTCCTCCTCCTCTCATAATTTCCTTTTTCCTTCTTCGTCTCAACACATCAGGTCACTAGTGTAATATTTCCCGTCTCTTATTTTCAACTTCCATTTCCATTTTTTCTATTTCATTCAGTTCCCTCAAAAAACAACCTCTCAGTCTCTTTAATACCTTGTGATAATCATTTCCTCGAGTCTTTCATCTGCTGTACTAAATTAAAACTGGGGTGGGGGTGCCCTTAACGCAAACCAGTGCCCTTTAAAACAGGAAACGAGTGTTGTATTCACTTAGCTGCCGCATCTCTATTATAAATAACACTAAGTTAGATAACAAGTGAAGGTGTAGTGAAGATATTTGGAACATAATGGAGACATTATTAGAATTACAGGTTCAATCATACACACTACAGGAGATGACAGCCTTATGTATGACTCGTGACGCCTCAAGTGTGTGTGTGTGTGTGTGTGTGTGTGTGTGTGTGTGTGTGTGTGTGTGTGTGGCATCATCTTGTCAAGCGGCAGATGATAATGTCTTAACCAGGAGGCTGAAGAGGTCGCCAAACAGTGTATTTCAGAATCATATTTTTAGGTTGTATTGAGTTGACTTTTTGCCTTTGTACTTGTGGGCAGTTTATGATGTGCCTATATTATATTTTAGTGTGGTTTTGGATATAGTCTAAATACTGTCTTATATGCCTACTTTGGGCTGTTTAATTGATAGTTTCTTGTGTGTAGGCAGTCATTATCAGTTTGTTCTTGAGATTGACGATAGGTTATTTTTTCTTCTTGTAAGTTGCGACAGTTTATTCCGCTCTTTTATTTACGTCTGGGATGTTTATTCCATGTTTTCTTCAGCCTTGGACAATACTTTCTTTCTCATTTTTTTTTTTTTTTACGCTTTAAGACAGTTTTTTGTTTATATTTTTGTGCGTATCGATACTTTATATTTTTAAGCGTCTTCTCTAAACTGTTTATTTTGCTACATCGGCACAGTTTACTTTACGCTTTTTATCTTATGCGACAAACTATAACGCATTGTTTTGTACACTGGGGGCAGTTTTTTCTATAATTTTTCATGCTTCAGAGCAGTTTATTTGTCTGACACAGGTTAAAAATTTTATATTGTTGTCTATATATACTTATTTCACTGTTACATTATTGTAGTTACTTACTCTTAGGTGATGACACAGTAACGAATTGTGTGTGAAGATTATTCCTTTAATAAATATTGCTTTTCTCACCATAAACTGGCTGCATCTACCTGAACCGTGGGCCACATTAAATAGAAGTTCTCAATCACTGCATAGGCTGCACAAACACATGGTCCAGGCCGCGGGTTGCCCATGCATGATTATGGGGACAAAATTAACATTCAAAATGGTGTAAAAATTACCTTAAGAGTCTACGTTAAAATGAGATGCTCTATTTCCGACGTTTACCGGACAAAATTAACCTACGGACTTTATTTTACAATCTAGACTCTGTCCTTTTATCCGGATATCTCTAAACCTCAATTAATTATCCTAAGAAACTCGCTAAACCGTAATTAAGAATATAGTACTTATATATCTTACTTGCAATTTATAAATGTAATTTGTGTCTTGTTGAAAAAAGTGGATATTTTTATTTCCAACTAAATATTTGCATCACGAACGTATCATACATCCGGTGAGTAATTTAATGCATTCACAATCGGATGAAAAATATTTGTATAATTACCAGCTGCTAGTTCTAGGTTAGTATTTATTTTTTATATATCTATCTATTTACCAGTGTTAATTACCGTATCCGTTTGTAGACTTAATTAATGGGTATTACCTGTTAATTTGACATACCTTATACACACACCTGAGGAGGGGAACAATGGGAACGAACAACAGTTTTTGTTTTGCAGTGTGTTGTAGCACTGTTGTATTGATTTATAGTGTAATACAACAGTCTGGATGTATTCTTTGTCTTGTGTTGCTACTGTATAAAATCGTAGGGCAATACAACAGTCTGGATGTATTCTTTGTCTTGTGTTGCTACTGTATAAAATCGTAGGGCAATACAACAGACTGGATGTATTCTTTGTGTTTCTACTGTATTGAATTACACTGCACTAGTCTGAATACTGTATCATTTCTATTGTATTAAATAATTTCACATTACATCAAAGTACAGTCTCCAAATTGCAGTGTTTAATGCTCTAAAAATAATACATTATCATATTGCATTTGACTACAGTATATATTGTATTTTTATATTGTTAATGTATTTAATTATATCATATTGTACTGTATTGTATTGCATTGTGGAGTTTCATATAATAGATGTGTATGGTGGTATCCTACAGGGTGTGGTTATGTATGGTGTATGATGATATTCTAATGGGTGTGGTTGTGTATGGGGGTAATCTACAGGGTGTGGTTGTGTATTGTGTATGTATGGTGTGTGGTAGTAGTCTATAAGGTGTGGTTGTGTATTGTGTGTGGCGGTAGTCTACAAGGTGTGGTTGTGTATGGTGTATGGTAGTAGTCTACGGGGTGTGGTTGCCTAGTATCATGGAAATTACTTAGATATACTGTAAGTATTGATATTGATATTGAAACTGTTTTATTAAACCAGAAAAACACCGATACAGAGTCGATAATAATAACAGTATTAACATGGCTGAGTCAGTTGAGAGCCAGGGCTCTCTTGTAAGCACCTGATATTTACTGTACATTTATCTCAAGGAAGTATTATGTAACATTTAGTATCATCTGGAATAGTACACATAGCATGGCGGTAATAAGAACATATCAGAATGTTACCGGTGGTAATCAATTCGTTATTTATTTATTTTATCTTTTTATTTTTACATTTATATTATAAGTATTTACATATATACTGTACAGTGGAGTTGATAAACATTAATATGATAAGGGGGGGAAGGAATACAACATGCGCTGTATTAATGTGAAACAAGAAGGCAGAAGCTGTAGTATCATGTCTTGTCGGCAGATCTATAATTATTGCAATGGTAGGTATTAAAAAAATATTAATACTTAGAAATGACTTAAGGAAGGGAGCGTAGTCTTTGCTGGGATGGGTGGGGGTAAGTTGTTGCACACCTTCACGCCATGATATTTTATGGAGGTCTGGGACTGAGAGGAGCGCATGGGGGGTGGCCTTAGTAGCTCTGGGCGCCTAAGTTGTATCTCTGATTATTCCGGAACTGGAAAAAATTACTGTCAGTCAAGTGATTGACAGATTTATAAACAAATAGGATACAGCAGTTAGTGTTAATATCCTGGAATTTTAACATTTTCAATTTAGCAAATTGTTCGTTAGTGTAATCAGCTTTTTTTTTCAAGTAAGTCATTGTCTGCACAACTCCCTAACATTTAGAATTTTATAGCTAATTCAAGAGTTGAAAGACACACATATATGTGAAAATTACTAAAACGAATTCACACACACACACACACACACACACACACACACACACACACACACACATATAAGTCATGGTGAGTAGTTAGTGGAGAGGCTGTTGTGAACCAGGAGTCGCGGTACAAACCCATTTGGAAGCGACGGGACCCAGCGCACGTTCCAGTGGCACCACCCTCCACGACAATTGGATGTAATGTCCCCCAAATTACACCGCTAATACGGGTATAACGACCTGAAGAGCCTCGCCACGGGTTAAGTGCCGTTTGAACCGGCAAATAACAGTGTGTTCCGTTGTTGTGCAGCCCCGCTGTGTCGTGGGCGGCGTGTCCGGTCACGCCCGGCAGATGGTCATGTGTCTCTTGGTGTTTTGTTGGGCTGCTGCTGCTGGACACGAGTACCTGCCACGAGTGCTGGTTGCCACAAGGACCTGTTGAAATAATGACCTGTAGACACGAGGACCTGTTGACACGGGAGGAGAGAGAGAGAGAGAGACAGACAGAGAGAGAGAGAGAGAGAGAGAGAGAGAGAGAGAGAGAGAGAGAAAGAGAGAGAGAGAGAGATCTTAAGTATCATGTTCAGACATTTACCCAGGCTTCTGTGTACTCACCTTCCTTAACCCCTCAGCACTAGGGTGAAGCAGCCGTCTTATATATTTGTGTGTATTATCCTCCAGCGTAAGTAAATACCCAGACTTTTATTATTATGAGTCACACAAAAACTTGCAAACACATATATGTACCTGTACTGTGTTTATTCTTGTGTAAATATATATAAACACAAGAGACATAATTTCTCACTAATGCACACTTACAAAAACAAACACGACACACAAAGACTCTGTGCATAAAATAAATACACGCAAGGAGACACAAACACAAAGACCCCACAGTAACACACACACACACACACACACACACACACACACACACTCCTCACAGGTGGAAGTACGTGGATGACTGCACTGTGGGGGTTTCAGTGGACAACACCGCACCAGACTACTCATCGCTACAAGGCACCATGGACAGGCTACAGGCATGGACTACGCAGAACAAGGTTCACCATCAACCACACCAAAACCGTAGTCATGCACATCAATACCGCCACCACTCCAGTGCAAGCCCCAGCAGTCACAGTGGGTGCCCATCCTCTCCAGCTGGTGCAGTCTGCCAAACTCCTGGGTGTAACTATAGACAATAAACTTGACTGGAAGGCCCATGTAAATAAGGCAGTCAAGGCAGCCTCGTACCGTCGTCTTCCCTCAACTCCACCCAACAACGTCAGCTAGAGAAGGTACAGAAAAGGGCCTGCAGAATCATGCTCGGCGCTGACTACTCCGGCTACACCAACACTCTGTCCACCCTGGAAATGCCATCCCTCAGTGACCTCCACCACCAAGCACTGGAAAGGTTTGGCAGCCAACTATTGCACCACCCTCGTCATCGCCACCTCCTGCCACCGGCAGCTCCCCCACCCACCTCGCGCAGTCCGCCACTACAACAAAATTCAGCCCATAAGAGCCCGCACCGATAGATATAAGAATAGCACCATCCCATCTATTGTTAAAAAAATAAACAACTCCTGATTTATGTACTGTACAGCCCTGTAAATGTATTGAACTCATATCATTATGTCTAAATTACATGTAAGTTTGTATGTTTTCAGCCACCGGCTGCAACTCTATTAATAAACCGTTTATTATTATTATTATTATTACATAGTAAAAACTTAATAACATTTCCTTATAAGTGAAGCGGTATGTACAATCGGTCACAGTTCCAGCTGGTACAGTGGTTGGCATGGCATTGTTTTAAGTGTTTGTTTATATTATACTAACCTCTCGGCATATCCCTAGGAACCTCAAAATAGTAGCCAGACTAAGGATGCAAAGTAAACAGTCCACCTCTATCCACGAACACACGATTTTATTACATAGTTATTTACAGGTTATAAAATAGAACGTCATTGGATCCTATATGTTATCTGCTAGACGGTGGCGGTGTGGCTGTGTGTTGTGAAGGTTTAATGCTCTAACACCAGAGTGCATATCTGTGTGAGTAAAACAAAGTTCTCTGGGAACGGTAGACTGATTTTCCTGAAACTTGACTACATTTGGGAGAAAGTAGATCAAAGACTAAGGCCACAACGCAGGGTCAACATCTTCTCTCGTTGAAGGTTTGTGTTATTGTGAATTGCTCTCTCGTTAACATAGTTTTTAATTAAGAGCTAATGATATAATAATAGCCAGGTATAAAGTTTCGAGATATTGTGTAAGGTTTCATTGTTTATTACTACTATAAATATTGGTTGTCCCTCATGTAACGAGGATGGCCGGCCCAAAGGCCACCTAGGCGTGAATTTGTTTAAGGTGTAGAAGCAGTCGCCAACACAACAACCACACCCTGAGTTAACGAGTTGTATGACCCAGTGTCGAGGAATAGTCCGAGAAGACCGGACAACTCGCCAACTGCACTGGCTAACCATTTCCCCGGAATACAAACACTCTTTCCATCACGTCAACCAACAACCTTGTCCTTTCTCAGTTCTCTCCCCTTGCCCCCCCCTCTCCTTTCTCTCACTCTCCCACTCCCGTCCTGTGAGTGGTAGCAGTCTCTCTCCCTTCCTGGCCACTTTTACTGTTGTACTTATATAAGAGAGAAGTATGATACGTGTTAGTCCGTCTTTAGAGAGAGAGAGAGAGAGAGAGAGAGAGAGAGAGAGAGAGAGAGAGAGAGAGAGAGAGAGAGAGAGAGAGAGAGAGAGTCATTAGGTGAAAATGGCACGACGATTAGTGGAAACGGAATTTTTCCTTGGTTAAGAGCGAATGAAAGCTCTCAGAAAGACGAACAAATCGCTTTAAAAACACAGCAAGGATTGAAAGATTGAAATATATAAATATATAAGATTGAAATATATAAATAAAGGGAAAAAATATAATGTGAGAATGCCAAATAAAAGAAAATTAAAGAAAATAACAGCATATAGGCCTGTTACACACACACACACACACACACACACACACACACACACACACACACGCACACACACACAATGATTAATATATAGAAACATACACACATTTATATCTGTAACACATAAGCCTTTTCACATACACATAAAAACAACCAATTGAAATTAAAGTATTTCAGAACTTACAACATAACAATTATTCCATTACACTAATTACAACAGATTATTACTGTATTGCTAGAGAGAAGTTGTTAATTTAAGGAGTTATAACCCAGAAATTCATATAACAACCAAAACAAAGAAATTACATTATAATCACAACCACAGAATTACAACACTACCGTCATCACAAGGCAAAAACAACAACAACAATACAACTACGAAAAACAACAAATTAACCCATTTACAGTAAGCAATTATTAGTAGGAAGAACCATATCATTTCATCTTCCCTGGGTGTGTGAGTGCCTCTACCTCGTCAGCGTCTTCTCCAGGAGAGGCCATAAAATTTTCATAAATCATTCTGGTATTTCTTGACTGGCTAGGGAAGGATAGGCATTTAAATAACCATTCTATCCATAGGTTACTAATATTGACTATCCTAGGACAAACATTGCCTCTATTTTTGAGTAATTACTATCCCCTTACTATCCTCACATATCCACTGCGTTCATTAAATAGTAAATAACTATTCCCAAACGGCCACTGCGTCTATTAGAGAATTATTAATATCCCAATTACACAGCAGGGGGCGCCGCTTCCCTCCCCTTGTCACCCTGGCCCCTCAACATACAGATGTGTTGACCAACTATTATTACGACTGTGGTTAATTAAACTAGCCAGGTGTCTTCCAGGCGGTGGTGGTCCTGGGCTGCACTCAGGTGATGATGTATATACGTTTACTTATCTATGTATATGTATATTTTCGTGTATGTTTGTTTATCTTGTTATTTTCAGTATATTTATGTATGTATCTATGTATATATGGAGAGATGTAAATAGATGGATAAATCGATGAATAAATACACAAAATAAAACAGAGAAATAAGAGAGAAAAATAAAAGAAAACAGACATAAAACAAGAGAGAAAAAATGGGAGTCATTATCAAGAATAATAGGTAATCAATACACATACTTTTTATTGTCACTCTTCATACTTATACTTCACCACTACCACCACCAACCTTGAGAGCTCCTGACGTGACAATACTGAACCATTCCTGACTTAGCTGTTGCCAGATCCACTAAAGATCACAGCCTTGAGGTAGGGAGAGAAGTTACTATAGTACAGAAAACTACAAGAACTAACTTTTGGGGGGGGAGTAAGTGGCTTGAATTGGTGTAGTAACATACTTTTCCCAGTGTTGTGACAGTACCAAACGTCACCTCACGTAGAGTCGCGGGCAGAAGTTCGTAAACTCCAATCCTGCAGGTATATGGATAATGAATCTTTAAGCTTTTGAGTCTGAAGGTTCATAAACAAGTTGTTCTGTTGTCCAATAGATGGCGTTTTGGTAGTCTGTAAACCTTAGATATAAATACCAAAGAAGAATTGAAAAAATAAGAGATATGAATGAGAAAATTTAATAAAATTATGATATTTGTTAATCTACGTATATTCAGCAAAATAAAACGTAGATAATAAAAAACAAATTAAATAAACAAAATAACAATAAAGGAAGGATTAGTGACACGAAAAACAAAAGCAAACAAAATCCTCATGAAAAATTCTAAAATCAACTGTGATACTAACTTTTTTTTTTTCTTCTTTAAGCTCGGTCGTTGGGGAGAAGTGCAGCTTAGTGCGATAAAACAAACACAGAGCCTTTTACACTCCTCAAATGGTCCGAGATTGGTAGGTAAGTTACATTGTGGGATCCTCCGAAGGGCAATCTTCCTCGTTATCCCTCGGAAATAAGAGGAAGGCTGGCTGACAGGATTTACAGCCCTCACTTATTGAGGAAGTAGAAAGCAATAATCACGGAAACAGCCACCTTCAGATAGCTCCTCCTCCTGCTCCTCCTCCTCCTCCTCCTCCTCTTCTTACGCCTCCTTCTCGAACACCTCCTTCTCTCCCTCTTCTTCTTCTTCTTCTTCTTCTTCTTTTGCTACTCTTTTTTATCCTCCTCCTCCTCCTCCTCCTCCTACACCTCCTGCTCTCCCTCTCCCTCTCCCTCTTCTTCTTCTTCTTCTTCTTCTTCTGCTACTCTTCTTTACCCTCATCCTCTTCCTCCTCCTCTTCTTACGCCTCCTTCTCCTATATCGTCTCCTCTCCCTCTCCCTCTTCTTCTTCCCCTTCTTCTTCTCTTGCTACTCTTTTTTATCCTCCTCCTCCTACACCTTCTTCTCCTACACCTCCTCCTCTCCCTCTTCTTCTTCTGCTACTCTTTTTATCCTCCTGCTCCTCCACTTTCTATTCCGCCTCTTTTCCTCCTTATTTTGATCCATCTTCTTCTCTCCACCTCTATCTCCTCCTCCTTCTCCTTTTCCCTATCCTGCTACTCCTCTTCATCTTCCTCCTCCTTCTCATCATCCTCTTCCTCCTCCTTTTACTTAGCTTCGCCTTCTTCCTCCTTTTCTCTTCATTCTCCACCTCTTCTACAACGTAACCACTACAAGATCATGACTCCCCAGGGAACCACTTTTTAAGGACAGTTAATATAATGAAAACTCTGCTCTGTTTTGCCGTCAGTGGATCACACACACACACACACACACACACACACACACACACACACACACACACACACACACACACACACACACACACACACACACACACTATCAAGGTTAGTATAAAACAACAAAGGAATATACACCTGGCGTTATATTTTATTACATATTACACATGTTTATAAATAGATTCCCTGAGACACATTACAGGTGAGTTTTATCCTTGTGTTAATGAGATCATGACTAAGTGCCTCAACACACCTGTCCACGAGGGGTATTGATGAGAGAGCAAGGTAGTTTCTCTATTCACCTCTCGGGAGATAAACAAGGGGGGCGATCACAATGGAGGGAGTAAGATCACCTGTGACCAAAAGCATCCTGGGTAAAAACTTCGTCAATATGGCTGTTGCTGGTTGGTGCCTCTAAGCCAACCTACCCACAGTAGCCTGAAGGATCAAGACCTGTTAGAAGAAGAAACTTGTCAGGTTTCCTCTTACTTCTCTTGTCTCCTGTGACTGTTTGTTGCTGATCCAATGTTTATGGTGTAGAATGTTAAGAGTATGTTACTAGGATAATGTTAAGAGTCCGTTATACTTGGGTAATGTTAAGAGTGTGTTACTAGGATAATGTTAAGAGTCTATTATACTAGGATGCTTCAGACATTCATACTTCTCAGTGAATGATTTGTACCTTCAATCTATTTCCTCCAAACTCTTTCGCGAAATCTCATGGAATCGATCACTCTACCTTGGCTATGCCCTCGTCAGGTCCTCCTACACACCAAATGCTCCTCACAACTCAGCTTATGCTTAGTTATTCCTTGGTCGTTCAGGTGGTTACTGAGAAATACGCGCATTAATGTCGTCGCTGAGAAAGATGGTAAGTAATATGTTGTGTCGTAAGCTCAGGAGACGAGTGGGACGGAGACGGGGGAGTGGGGAGGGGGAGTGGGGAGGGGAATTAGGGGGGAAGGGGGGAATTAGGTCATCAGTTTACGACGTCAGTGATGCAAGGGTGTGAAATTTCCCCACAACAAACCTCTCTCTCTCTCTAGCACTCTTTTTTTACACCTCTCTCAACCAACAGACCATATCACTCATAACAAGTTACCATGTCACCATTCATCACAAACTTCTACATTACCCAGAGACCAGAATTACCTAAAGTACTCTATAAGAACAACAACACTTACACACACACACACATACACTTATATACACATACTTCCTCACACTTACCTTCAACAAGTCATATATACAGTCATATATATATAAATACAACTCATACATAACTTTAGTTAGTCTCAAGTAAACTGGTTTCCTCTCTCTCCTAACTTGGGCATAGTGGATGTTTATGTACATAAGTAATGAGTGCCTAAGTTAGAATAAGTGTGGGTGGAAGGTGCATTTTCGACGACTAATGGAAGGTTTGCAAGTGGCCTGGTGGTGTTTGTAGAGCGTTAAGGGAAGTAAAGAGAGAGAGAGAGAGAGAGAGAGAGAGAGAGAGAGAGAGAGAGAGAGAGAGAGAGAGAATATGCACACCGATGAGAGATTGAAAAGACGCCTACAAAGTTGTTGTGCCACGTAGACAAACAAAAACAAAGACAACATAAAGAAACAAACACAGAAAATACAGAGTAAACGAAGAAAATAAAACGCGACATATATTAAGCAACAGTGAGAAAGAAAGAAGGAAAGAAAAACAAACAAAAAATACACATAATAATAACAACAACAATAATAATAACAAAAACAACAACAACCATGAAAATTACCGAGCAACAGAGGGAGATAAGTATATACAAACACAGAACCAAACGTAAATAATGATTCAAAATTACCTAACCACGAAAAATCCAGATACAGATACTTAGCCCAAATAACACCTGTACCTCACCTGACATTAAAAAAACAACAACAACTTATGATATTCACCCCTACCTCTCTCTCTCCTCCCCCCCTCCCTCCCCTCTCCTCCTTCCTAAGCACACAAGAGTAATACATACACACAGTTCCGTTAGAAAGTCGGCCAAGCGCCTTCCTTCCCTCCCCGAAAAGACCTTCCACAAGCTTAAGAGATAATATTCGGCGCTGGGTCGGTGGTTACGGAAAATTTATGCTGGTAATCAAAGTGTCAACCTCATTTTCCACGATGAAATGGGCCAAAAGTTAAAAAAAAAGTGGTAGGTGCTGAAGGGAGGGAGGGAAGGGGTGTGGAAACAGAGGAGAGAGAGAGAAAGAAAGGAGAGAGAGAGAGAGAGAGAGAGAGAGAGAGAGAGAGAGGAGAACGGTGCTGGGGAGGGGAGGGTGGGTGGGAGGGAAGGAAGGGGTGGGAAAGAGAGGAAAGAGAAGAAGGGAGAGAGAGAGAACGGTGCTGGGGGAGGTGAGGGTGGGAGGGAGGGAGAACAGAGTCAAAGAGAGAGAGTGACTTGTAAACAGAAGGTGATTACGTATGAGGTGCGCCGGGGTGATTATACCTGATGGAGGTGAGGAAGGTGAGTGTTAATGAGGCAGACTTTTTGTATCACTTGTGAATAGTCATGATGGATTAAGCCAAGGGATGAGGTCACCGAAGGAGCTAATAAATGGATCACTATCACCGCAGGAGCTAATAAATGGATCACTGCCACCACTGGAGCTAATAAGTGAATGAATGCCACCACTGGAGGAGGTAAATGGATCACTGCCACCACAGGAACTAGTAAATAGATCACTGCCACCACAGGAGCTAGTAAATAGACCATACCACCACAAGAGCTAGTAAATAGACCACTGCCAACACATATCTACGTTTCTCCGGCTGTGAACTAATTTTTGGGAGTTGAAAATGAGGAAATTGCTAGTTATATTTCCGCAATAAAAACATCGTACTCTTATGCTACTTATGAGATTAACACATACACTAATAAGAGGATCTACCTACTTTAGACTACTTAAACACTACTTAACACTACTTAACACACTTCACTGTCGTACAGGATTTAGCTAACTAGGAAGATAATCAAGTCATATATACCCGCATTCATAATCTTAACGCACAGATGCAATTATATACCGCATCAAAATGTAGGTAAGTTAAGAGAGTATAAAGTGATGACTCAGTCGTGGTGGGACTTGACTTCTTGTTGGTGTGGCGAGGTGACCACTGTGTCTCGGTGGGTCAATGGGGTGGGAGAGTGATGGTGGTGGGGGAGGTGGTGGGGAAGATGGTTGGAGGAAGTGGTTGGGGAGGTGGTGAGGGAGGTGGTTGGGGAGGTGGTGGGGGAGGTGGTGGGGAAGATGGTGGGGGTAGTTTGAGGTTTAGGGAGCTTCTTCATCTCTTCACTGTGTTCTTGTCTCTGATGATGTGTGGAAAATTATTTATTGAACAATTGAAGTACACACACACGCACACGCACGCACACACACGCACACACACACACACACACACATGCAAAAAGGTCAAATAAAAGAACATGTAGAATTATATGAGTTGACCAATAAGGTGCATTTGTTAAGCTTTAAGATTGATTAATGGGAACTCTGCCTGACACTCACTAGTATCTCATTACACAACTAACTATCTTATGTTTTAGACTATTTACGATATTTCGTATATTTTTCATCACCTGAATAAATGAAAAAAAAACTTATTTCATCTTTATTCATTTTGTTTTTAATTTCACTAATTATCTTTTCATTTCCTGCTCTTTCTTATTCCCTTCAGTTATAATTGTATTTCTTTTTTCTTTAATTACCTCATTTACTTTTCTTCTTCTTCCTTTTTTATATATCTCAATTATTTTTGTAAACCTTGGTTTTTACTTCCTTTAATTATAGTCAGTTATTTGACTTTTGTTCAGTTAACTTATTTATTCATTCATTTCTTGCTTTATTATTTTCCATATATTTTCTTCTCATTTTACTTTTGTTTACGTTAAATAATTTAATTCCTTCCTTTGTTTTCAAAGTTTCTTCAATCACACTTTCTTCCCTTGGCCTAGTAATTCCCTCAATTTAAAACCTGCAATTATATATATCAAAAGTGAAAAGTAATATTCTACACTTTCAGGAGCTCTTAAGATCACTCCAACCAGCCCATTTCCTCTGTCAAATGCTCGAGAGGAGGAAGGGAACTGCCGACACAACCAGATCATCATTTAAAAGGTATTAACACAGATCCATTATACGTAATCACAACCACTTATCAACAGGACAAAAAAAAATCATTGAAAATTCCTTCCCCTTGTCAGCTTTCTCTCGGCACCCCGGCGCTCTGGGTGTCGGAGGTCAACTTAGATCATTAGGGGAGAGAGGTGTGGTGAGGGTGATTCAGGTAGGGTGTGTGGTGGGGGTGGTGCAGGTGGGGTGTGTGGTGGGGGTGGTGCAGGTAGGGTGTGTGGTGGGGTGGTGCAGGGGAGGGTGTGTGGTGGGGTGGTGCCAGGGGCAGGGGTGTGTGGTGGGGGTGGTGCAGGTGGGGCGTGTGGTGGGGGTGGTGCAGGTGGGGTGTGTGGTGGGGTGGTGCAGGTGGTGTGTGGCAGGGGTAGTGCAGGTAGGGTGTGTGGTGGGGGTGGTGCAGGTGGGTGTGTGGTGGGGTGGTGCAGGTGGGGTGTGTGGTGGGGGGTGGGGTGTGTGGTGGGGTGTGGTGCAGGTGGGTGTGTGGTGGGGGTGGTGCAGGTGGGGTGTGTGGTGGGGAGTGGTGCAGGTGGGGTGTGTGGGGTGCAGGTGGGGTTGTGTAATTGAAATTGGTGCAGGTTGGGTGTGTGGTGAGGGTGATGCAGGTAGGGTGTGTGGTGGGGTGTGGTGCCGGGTGGGGTGTGGTGGTGGGGTGCAGGTGGGGTGTGTGGTGGGGTGGTGCAGGGTGGGGTGTGTGGTGGAGGTGGTGCAGGGGGGGTGTGGGTGGGGTGGGTGTGTGGTGGGGGTGGTGCAGGTGGGGGTGTGTGGTGGGGTGATCTGGATTGGGGTGAAGGTGCAGATGGGGTGGTGGAGGTGCAGATGGGGTGGTGGAGGTGCTGTTGGGGTGGTGGAGGTTCAGTGGGGTGTTGGAGGTGAAGGTGGGGTTGTGGAGTTGCAGGGCAGAATTGGTGGAGGTGTAGGTGGAGTGGTGGAGTGAAGGTGGGGAATTGGTGGAGGTGCAGGTGGGGTGGTGGAGAGTGTAGGTGCAGGGTGGTGGAGGTGCTTAGGTGGCGTGGTGGAGGTGAAGGTGGGGTGGTGGGGTGCAGGTGGTGTGGTGGAGGAGAAGGAGCAGGTGGTGTGGTGGAGGAGAAGGAGTGATAGTGCGGGAGAGGAGAGGAAGACAAGTGGTTGGTGGTGACGGAAGGAAGAATGAGAGTGAGAATGAAGCGACGGAGAAGGACGAGGGAGGGGTGAGGGGTGATAAGAGAAGACAGGAGGCTGAGAAAGATGAGGATGGGGAGGGACATGAATAAGTGAGCAGGATTGTGGATGATGGAGGATGGCGCGGCGGCAGAGGAAGGAGGGGGAGGAGAGAAGAGGGATGGGGAGGGGGGGGGAGGCAAAGGGGTAGGAGGGAAGGTGGTAGTGAGGTCAGAGTTCGAGCGGCACCAATCACCAATCACAGGGCGGGAGCGTGGCACCGTTTGACCCCATGATCCCACAGCCTCGTCACCTCTGGCACTAATGGTTACACCGCCTTAACGACCTGCTAAGACAGAGCTTGTGGGTGGCGGAGGCGTCGTTATCTCCGCTGCCTTGAATGATGTGTTTAGATCGCTTTGTACTGATGGATGGGATGCTGTGGGCTGTATACAAGGTTGTTTCGTAGTTTGTCTGCGGTTAAAGCGACTGGTTTGTGGTTAAACAAAGTTGTTTGTGGTTTTGAAGGCTATACTGTTTATATATTTACGTAGTTTGTTTGGAGTTGACTTGTTTTGGAATGATATGGAGTTGCTGTGGTTAATGGTGTGAAGTTGTGGTTGATTGATAATTGTTTCTTACACTGTTTGGTAACGAGTGGATTAGTTTGTTGTTATAGAAATTAGTTTGTGGGGTATGAATGTGATGCTTTGTGTGGTAATTATGTGTTTAGTAGGGCTGAATAAGTTGTTTGCGGTGATGGAAGTGACGCTGGGAGTGTTTTAGAGGTGTTTAGAAGTTCGTTTGTGGTTAACTCGTCTCGTTTGTAGTGTTGGAAGGGGTATTGTGGGGTTGTTTGTGGTTCTTTTAAGTTGTTTGAGGGTTTTAGAGTAACTGTTTGTTTGTTTATGATCAGAACTACAAAGCAACTCTGAAACAACCACAATAATCACGCTCATTAAAACAAACAAATATAATTAACCTCAAATAAAACAAGATAAAAAATTAAAACAACCTCAACATCACAAACAACAGCTCTATCTTACCACAAACAAGGTGTACAAGTCAACTCTCAAACAACCACAGCATCACATCCATCACCACAACCACCCGATCAATCCTCCAACACCATCAATTCTCGTGGTTGATAATAATCGGGAACGTGTCTATTGTCGAAGTCATTTGAGGTCAAAGATTATCACGTTCATTCTTACTCTGGACTCAACAAACACGAACTCGACAGGAGTAAACATGACAGTGTACATGAGATAAGATCCTTCAAATACATCCAAAGATCCAATATAATAAACTAATCTGATCCGTAATCTGATCCTCATTCTGTCATGGAGCCTCGACTGATAGCTGGAGCACCGTGGTCGATCAGGGGGTGGGTGTAAAGGGATATGTTGTAGGATTACTTGCATACGGAAACACAGGAACGTGGTGAGTATAATCACCCCGCTGGTGACTTAACTCGTTGAGGGGCAGAGGTCACAGGAGGTAAGTAAGTTAAGCGGGTCCCAGTTCTCTTGTGCCCCAATCCTTATGGTTAGATTAGGGACAGCAAGACTTCTTTGATATAAGGATTTTCGATCCCATGGCCGCATGTCACCGTACCCTAGCTCTGGATGCTGCATACAGGAGGAACGAAAATGACAACATACTTGGAAGACATTGGGCAAAGCTAGAAGCATCATTGCACAGCTTCGAGTGTGCAACAAAACAAGTAACCTGCTAGACACAGTGAAGATCATAATGAAAGTTCATAAATATATAATGACCTCTACAAAAATATCTGTCCATCTTTGCATTAAAAAGGATAGATTAACTCTAAAAGAGATTGTAATTGTTCCCATAAGTAGTGCACCTCGCCTCTCTAGCTCAAAAATTCTCGAGTCTTTCTTCACCTCCACACCAATCTGGAACAAGAATAATCTCTTATTAAACTACTAAAAAATTACAACTTTCAATATATGTATACTGTACTGCATATTCTTATACATGAATCAGTTATCAAATTTTGTACTACTGTATAGTTGAGGACTACAACTTTGATTACTTTGATATTTAGTAAAAACTAAGTATTGGTCACTCCTTAGATTTTAAATATTAAAAACGTTAACATTACCACAAGGGCTTTGCCGATGTTCATCACTAGGCCTAATGATCATCCTCATCATAGGTGGTTAAATGAGATAGTCAGACAGTTTTCTTTAAGAAGTATCTTGACTAAGTACGCCAGAGGTACATATTTTAATTAATACTGCTGTTAATCGCTGTGAAATAAGTGTTTTCTCAGACTGGCTTGGGGTGGGTCCAGACAGGGTCTTCAATTCTTTGATTAATACCATTTATATATCATCATTAAATTTCCCATTAGTATGTACAAATTATTGAAAACCTCTAATTGTGATATTCTGTTGTAATAAGTACGGTATTAAGGTACCTGGAATTTTTCAAATTTACACCTGGAAAACCTGGAAAAGCCAGGGAATTTTGTTTCGTCTGGCCAGTAGACACCCTGATTGAAATAATGTAATTAAAATCATCCAAGTGTCATTATGACCACTAATTACTCCGCAATCGAATCGTGGACCATAGGTTCTGAATCAGCATGCTCAAGAGTACCTATACTGAGATTTTCAACGAAATCTAATTTTTGGCAGAAACCGCCAAAATATTAAGCCTTATGCCTTTGTAATTTTTGGACGCAAATATACTTTTATCTTGGAATTGGATTTTAAAGGTTTTAACTAATTAATTACTAACAGATTAACACAAAAACAACCAAAATCGCAGCATCAGATGATGACGTCTTACTCGCAGAAGAAATAGTTCCTGAGGGTCGGTCATCGCCTTCTGCGTCAGGGTTCAGGTGGACGGTCATCGTCTTCTGCGTTCAGGGTTCAGGTGGACGGTCATCGTCTTCTGCGTCAGGGTTCAGGTGGACGGTCATCGTCTTCTGCGTCAGGGTTCAGGTGGACGGTCATCGTCTTCTGTGTCAGGGTTCAGGTGGACGGTCATCGTCTTCTGTGTCAGGGTTCAGGTGGACGGTCATCGTCTTCTGCGTCAGGGTTCAGGTGGACGGTCATCGCCTTCTTGCGTCAGGGTTCTGGACGGTCATGTCTTCTGTCAGGGTTCAGGTGACGGTCATCGTCTTCGTTCAGGGGTGGACGGTCATCGTCTTCTGCGTCAGGGGAGTCAGTGGACGGTCATCGTCTTCTGCGTCAGTCAGTGGAGTCAAGTGGACGGTCATCGTCTTCTGCGTCAGGGTTCAGGTGGACGGTCATCGTCTTCGCGGTCAGGCTCAGGTGGACGGTCATCGTCTTCAGTCAGGTTTAGGTGGACGGTCATCGTCTTCTGCGTCAGGAGTTAGGTGGACGGTCATTCAGGTGGACGGTCATCGTCAGGGTTCAGGTGTCAGGTTAGGTGGACGTCTTCTCATCGTCCATCGCGTCAGGGTTAGGTGGACGGTCATCGTCTTCGTGTCAGGGTTCAGGTGGACGGTCATCGGGTTCATAATCAGGGTTTGTGGTCGGTCGTCATCGTCAACG
Organism: Homarus americanus; assembly: GCF_018991925.1. Classification (NCBI taxonomy): domain Eukaryota; kingdom Metazoa; phylum Arthropoda; class Malacostraca; order Decapoda; family Nephropidae; genus Homarus; species Homarus americanus. The sequence goes on from NW_024737068.1 coordinate 8,075,224, forward strand.
GTCATCGTCTTCTGTGTCAGGGTTCAGGTGGACGGTCATCGCCTTCTGCGTCAGGGTTCAGGTGGACGGTCATCGTCTTCTGCGTCAGGGTTCAGGTGGACGGTCATCGTCTTCTGCGTCAGGGTTCAGGTGGACGGTCATCGTCTTCTGCGTCAGGGTTCAGGTGGACGGTCATCGTCTTCTGCGTCAGGGTTCAGGTGGACGGTCATCGTCTTATTATTATTACCTAAAAAGTATTTAATATTCTGAACTCAAAGAGGATTTAATGTCTTGATCGTAATATAACTTAGGAAGATTTAAGAAGTACTGTCTTAAATTACAGTTAAACTGTTGTTTTCTTCACTAACTGGGGATTTAAGTGTCCTAACCATAAATTATAAAATAAACAACTACAACGGCAATGTAGCAACTGCTTAAACAATAAATAACAATTAAACAATCTATGTATGACAATTACCTATAAAAATACTCAATATTCTTGATATAGAGACCAGGTAAGCATATCACCTGTCTTGGCTGAGTTACCACACAACCCCAGGCACTGTCAAGGTGTCAACCCCCCCCCCCTCTCTCATCATCTAGTAGTTCACAGGTATCGTAACCAGTCGTTAGAGCAGGGAACAGCCTTGACAACAGTGTCTCAACCGCCTTTCCCAACATAATACGCAATACGCAAGGACTGTTATACACGCTGCAAGCCACACACTCAGTTTCATGTACTCAAGTTTACCCTAGATTTTGCAGTATATTCTAGTTGCTATGCGCTATACCTTGTGAAATATGAGCTATGTACTGTATCTATATGCTATACGCTATATGTACTGTACTCTATACCTTATAAACACTGTACTATACCCCACATAGTTGTATTAATCACGTATTATGCACTACAAACATGCACTGTACAGTACACGTCATGCGCTATACTGCATGACGGATAATTCTAATGGCAGAGTAGGATGAATGAGTGGAAGAATTTATGAATGGCGTGAGAGATAAAGAGGAGGAGAGGAGATAATATTAATAATTATCTATAAGAAGAGCAAGACCATATGCGAAGACTGTATTACGATTATCATGTAGGGATAGATAGAGAGAGAGAGAGAGAGAGAGAGAGAGAGAGAGAGAGAGAGAGAGAGAGAGAGAGAGTGTAAACAACGGTGTAGACAGGGGTAAAGACAGGTATAGACAGAAATATAAACAAAAACTGACGAGAATAAACAAAAAAGACAGACAATATCATACACATACATACATACATACATACATACATACATACACTGATATTTAATGTGCAAACACTACAACAGAATAACAGGGATTCACACCGACAGACAGACAGGTTAATTGTTAAGCACTAACCAACAGACGCTAACACTAATGAAGATGCTAGCGTAACTAATGATAATTAGAGCAACAAAAAGCGACAGAGAGAGAGAGAGAGAGAGAGAGAGAGAGAGAGACAGAAATTAATATTGACACTGATACTTCTCCTAAAATTTGTATAAATGTTTTTAACTATAAGGGTAAGTTAAAGACAGACGGACAGACAGACAGACAAAGAGGCGAGGTAGACAGACAGACAGAGAGGCGAGGTAGACTGGGACCGACTGTCACGACAAGATGATTTACCTCGGGCAGACGTGTTGACTTGATATACTTTCTCTGCACATCTGTCATGGGGTGAGACACTAGCTGGTACTGAGAGAGAGAGAGAGAGAGAGAGAGAGAGAGAGAGAGAGAGAGAGAGAGAGAGAGAGAGAGAGAGAGAGCGGTTACCAGAGGACGTGCGTAGCAAATCGACTGTCAAGTGAATACAGTTATGGTTATATGAAAAAAAAATAATAATAGACACTAATGGTACTCATATATAGTGTACATCCAGGTAGCAGGAACACACACACACACACACACACACACACACACACATAATATTACGTCACTCCACGCCTCCATATCTCCTTATTCTCCCCTCCATTCTTCCCTCCAACCCCCCTCCCCCCCACCAGCACGTGACGACACCAATTACGTCTCATTCACAACACTTCTCTTCTTTATTAATGGCACCTGAGTAAACCAATCTATGAATGAACTGTGGCGGAGCCTGAGGTCGTCGTGGTCGACCCAAAGTGTCGTTTTTACACACATTTTGCGGCCGACTGTCAGAGCATCTCGCGGTCGGCTCAGTACGTGTCGCGCTGTACCTAATTTCTCTTGACGATGGATCAGTTCTTTCGGGACATCCTGTCAGATACATATTCATGTCGTTTTATTGGCTCTAAAACAAACTCTCGCTAATTATGGCCGGCGCGCAAAAATCCCGTCAAGCAACAATGGGAGGAAACGCAGGGGTTGCAATTGAAGGGTTGCCCAGGAAAATTGTTCGCCATTACCGACATTATCTGGGAGGAAATTGGCAGAGCCAGAGGGGTAACCCCGACTTCCAAGCGACACCCACCCACTCACCCCTCCCCCCCCCACCTCCCTGCCGCTACCACTACCGCCACTAGCACTACTACCATTGTCACCACCACTTCTGCCACTACTTGCAGCACCACAATCACATATAGCACCACTAGCACCACTAGCGCTATTATCACAGCACCACACCTAGTGTCGCCACGACTACCACCATCACCATCATCACCACTCCTACTTCCATCACAACTAGCACCATCTTTACCACCACTAGCACAATCACTCTTATCAACAACACCACTGACACAACTACTGCTACTTCTATTACCACTACTAGCGCCACTAGCACCACCAACACCTTCTTCAAACTGTACCACTCACCACCACCACCACCACTATCACCTTCCCCCACACCACCGAGTAAACACCCATCACTTCATCAATCCCTCTATTCAGAATCATTAACCAACACATCCACGACAATCACCATTACCACAACCACTAAGTTACCACGATGTGTCACCATTACCAGAATTACTTATCTACCACCATCTATCACCACCACTATTACCATAACCACTAATCTAACACTAATCATCACCACAATTATTAAAAACCACCCTCCTACCACAACCCACCACCACCATTACTAAAAAAGCTCATCTACCACAATCAGCCACCAACCATTACTAAAAACCGTCTATCAATCACAACCTACCACCACCATTACTAAAGACCACCCATCTACCACAACCCGCCACTACCATTTCTAGAACCAACAATCTAGCAACACCCGTCACTACCATTATCACCACCACCACCACCAGCCATCACCACCGCACAAGACAGCGTCACAACACGTATTTACCCAGTCATCAGGATTAATGAGTAGAGGCGACCTGCAGGAAACACTTATTTACACAAGCTTCCGGAGGCGTCAGGGACAAAACTTATGAATGAGAGAGAAGAACACGTGGCTTTGTTTACTACGGCTACTACTACCAAGACGACCACAAATAGGTGTAAGAAATGGTTGATTTAACGCCACGTATCACTAAATGTAATGACTTCAAAGCTTAGCCACATTACTGTTATTATTTCGATATTAAAGTCTCATATGAAAAGTGCAAGCATTCTAGACCGTAAAAATGGCCCAGATGCGGAGATAAAAAATTCAAAGACGGAATTATAATAAACCAAAAGTGTTTCACAAATAACAGGGGCACCAACTACCCTCCTGGGGGAACGCTTTCATTGTATCTTCTAATTGCATTCTCGAAGTCACAAATCAAGATATCTGTGGTCTATTTTACGCTGTTTACCTACATTTTTGCTCATTATATCCACTGCGAGACAAACACAGACACAGTGGACGATTCTGGGTGTATTTTTTTGGTGGTATTTTTCTGTTGGTAAAATCTATAATGACCGCGGTAATGTCGTTGGCGATTTTTAACTGTGACTAAAATGAAAATTATAGTTATATAGGGTTGGTTGTTAAGGGAAAAATGCCAGTTATCTTGTATCTCTGCAACCGTGACTGTTGACTCATTTTATGTGTGTGTGTGTGTGTGTTTGTTTTTGTTTGTGGGTTGTAAGTACATGTGTGTGTGTGTGTGTGTGTGTGTGTGTGTGTGAGGTTGCATCCGTATTCTTATACTATATACCTGTGCAAGAAAGTAATAAAAATACTACAAATTATATAAACCTTGGCGTGAAATTATCTACAATATAAAAGTCATCATATAAAATAACTAAAAATACATTTTCACAACAATAACAAAATCCTGTTCTTCAGCACATATCGGCACATCTCTCCCCTGGACAAAAAAAAAGAGTAAAAAAAAACCACATCATTATTCAGTGGAGTATCGCGTCCTTTCAACATTGATCACACAGGAATATAAGTTTGTAAAAATATCGCCGTAGTAGAGGTACTTGAGCACTATCGCACACCCCCGGGAAACGCTGTCAGGCCACTTAGACTCTCTTTTTCCCACGTAGAACAAGAGATCAGATCCTATCTAACTGCGTACTGAGATAACACACCGATAAATCACAGGCGATAATTTCAGTAAGTATATGCCAAGTTCGTCATTTCTCACGTATAACTGAACCCGTTGTAAAAAAAGGTCCTTAACTCGCCCGAGACACCATGAAGGTTCTTTGGCAGAGTCGCAAGTGTTTTTTTGTTTTCAAGGTTGACGAGTTGGTTTGTGTTGGTGACGTGAAACTAGTCTTATCTGCTCATACTTGTATTGATATTGAATATATTAAGTATTTATTCTTTTATCTGTTATATTAAATTTACCTCACTGTCCTCATACATTAGCCAGGAGGAAGAACAAACAAGCCTTTCTTTATTCTTTATCATTTATTTCCTCTTTTTTTTATTTATTTTTTTAGCTTCTGTAACAGGTGTCTTCTGCTATCGTGTTTCCTCCTCCATAATAAGATCCTCTCCTCGCTTAATATTTCCTTCTGGTTTTCCCTCTATCGTTTCACACAGCTCAGCAACGCCATGAACAACAACACGTCCAGCCAACACTCGTCGACACGCTTCGCGATCTCATTACCATCCCACTTCTATTTTTTTTATCACTTCCCGTTTCCTCATTATAACCTCACCACCTTAGTAAATCCTGGTCAGCTTTCTCTCCAACATTTCTTTCACTTCCACCACCTTCCTGTTTTAGCTTGCTTTAGTCTCAGTATCCTGTTTACTCACGTATTACTTTCATGCGAGCAATTTTTATTCCTTTCAATCTACAACTTTCTATTCTTAGTATGATTTTTGGAGCATAGCTTTAAATTCATGGCGGTAAATGCTAATTGCTTTAAGAAAATGATACCAGTTGGAGGGTTGAAAACTTTACGATAGCAACCCGCGAGTCATTACACCTGAGGTAGAATGACTACAACATTGGCTACGAGGATATTCTGGTCGCGGGAACGATCATACCTCGCGTCGACTTTGTACCACACAGAAACAGACATATTTACAATCAGTGAATTAGGACATTATATTGAGGGTGTTGCTGTGGAGTCTCTCGTAATCATTCACTCAAGGATGGTGACAGCAAGTAGGAAGGGAGTCAGTCTTGTCAGGAGGTCAGGCTATTTTGGGAGCCCGCGTGTGTGTGTGTGTGTGTGTGCGTGTAGGGAACGTTCATAGTGCGTGTCTATGTATGTGTATAGGAGACGTTCATAGTGCGTGTCTATGTGTGCATAAAAGATGTTCATGGTGCGTACGTACTCGTATGTGTGTATAGGAGACGTTCATAGTGCGTGTCTATGTGTGTATAGGAGACGTTCATAGTGCGTGTCTATGTGTGTATAGGAGACGTTGATTGTGAGTTGGTGTGTAATACATGAGACGTTAATATGGATCTATGTATGGAGGAGACCTTAGTATACATATTTATTTATCTATGTATACACAGTCTTAGAAGCAATTACCTACCAAATTTTTAGCGATTGTCTTTATTTAACCTAACGCACACCTTACTTACCTAACTTCTGGATGTAATTACGTGTTTGGGGGATATGTTGTCAAGGGTGACAAAACAAAAACCAATAACCAATTCTGTCACCTTTGTTTACTCTCACCTCGATGACAAATCCAATAAATCCAGTTTTATGAATGAAACTTGATGACGTCATGTAAACAGTGTCAATCTGGGGGTGATGAATGGAATATATCAACTTGGTGACGTCATGACCACGGGGAGACGTGACTGGCTACCGGATGACTGGAGACGGGAGTAATAGCCAATAGGAAAACTCTACGGAGAAGTGTTACCAAGTTTCGAGGAGTGTTGATAGGGAGGAGCTCTGAGAGAGAGAGAGAGAGAGAGAGAGAGAGAGAGACCCAAAGTTAACGATCAATAGCAGAAAATATCCCTAAATCAGTCTGTAATTATGGGACCTTCGTGACCATGAGTGATATATAGTGATCATCTTGTCATCAACTATTACCTCACCATACCAATTATACAACAGTCACCATACTTCCCATACCATCATCTGTAACATAACCATCAATTCTCTCCCCCCCCCCCTACCAGCACTACTTCACTACCTCTACCAAAACCACCGCAACCACCATCCTCACCTCACCAAAAACCATCCACAAACTACAAACGTCACATCACCACCTTTACCACAACCACCATCCCCACATCACCACCTGTACCATAATCACCACAATCACCACCCTCACCTCACCACCACAACTACCACCCCCACATCACCACCTGTACCATAATCACTACAACCACCACCCTCACCTCCCCAACTCACCACCTCCAGCACAGCTACAATTTGGGGTGTGGTGTGGTGTGGCGGGGGGACAGAATCTTCCCACGGACCCAGCGGATTGTCGGTAATAACGAAGGCAAGTCAAAGAGAGGGTAGCGACAAGACCCACCAATACTCGCTCATAATTCTCGTGTCATTTAATTATATTTTTCTCATAGTTGTCAGTCGTAGGAAATTTAGTGAATGAAAACTAATAACCTCAACAAAATAACGATAATAACATTGGTTGTTATAAAATTTCAAATAAATTTACGAGAAAAAAAAATGAACGAACAACATTATCGTCCAGGTTCGTTTTCTCAAAGGCTTCGTTCGTTAATGTTTCACTCTAATTGATGACGTTAGAATGTATGTAACTTTCTCACTTATAGATACGACTGTGAGAATCTAAGGTTTAAATAGTATAAGAAACACATGTAGAGTCACTAGTAAAGGTCATTTTTCTCGTTCACAATTACGAGAGGAGGAACGGTAGTATTCACTCACACGACGGGGAAAATATACTTAAGAGATAATTCACAGGAAAACACACGTTGAAATTAGAACCCTTGATGGTGGTGGTAGTAGTGGTGGTGGTAGTGGTGGTAGTAGTGGTCGTAGGAGTGCTGCAGGTTCCAGAAAATTTGACAAAAAAAGTAGCTATAGCGCAGGAGGTGGGCGCCTCGAACTGGTTAACTACGTTACCGATAAGGGCAAATGGTTTCAGCCTTAACAAACAAGAATTTACAGATGCCATTGCTCTAAGGTACGGTTGGCCAGTAGATGGTTTGCCCTCCCAATGCGTGTGTGGCTCTTCCTATGATGGCGATCACGCCATGGTCTGCAAGAAGGGGGGCTTCATATGCATGAGGCATGACGAGGTAAGGGATCTCACAGCAAATATGTTGAAGGAAATCTGCCGGGACGTCATGGTAGAACCGACCCTCCTTCCATTGGATGGCGAGATCTTCCAACACAGGACTTCAAACACATCTAACGAAGCCCGTGTGGACGTCAGTGCTCGAGGATTCTGGACGCGGGGACAGCGAGCTTTCTTCGACATCAGGATTTTTGATCCCATGGCCGCTTGTCACCGTAACCTAGCTCTCGATGCTGCACATAGGAGGAACGAGAACGACAAGAGAAGGGCATATGGGGAGAGAATTCAAAAC
>NW_024737068.1:8085612-8100612 GCF_018991925.1 Homarus americanus
TCTCAAGTAGTTATTTCCGTTTTGCATGCTTATTATCGCAATTACTTCCATTAAAAATTTATATATCATTGTTTTCCGCGTGGGTGTTCCTTTGTCCCTTACAAGTGTTTAGTCTCAAGTATCGTCATAGTGAGGTTCAACAACACGGCGTCGAGTGTGTATGTGTATGTGTATGTTTATGTGTGTGTGTGTGTGTGTGTGTGTGTGTGTGAATACCTACATTATCAAGTCATCAAGGTTAGGTTAGGTTAGGTTTGGTTAGGTTAGGTTAAGTGGTGTAGGTTGTCTTTAAAACTATTCATTGATAAGCTTCAATATATGAATAGAAAGAAAATAAAGAGTGAGGAAATGGAAGGATATGAAATAAAAAATAAAAGAACGTAAATAAAGAACAATAAAGGAAGAAACGAGAGACACAAGACAAAAGTGAGGGAAAAAATATGAATAAAAAGGATTAGCAAAACTAGACAAGAAAAGGGAATTAGAAAAAGAAAAGAAAAGATGAAATTATAATAGAAAAAATATCTAAAGTAACAAGAAAGATACAGAAGAAGGAATAATGGAAAAACAGAGAAAGGAAAAACACAACGACGAAATAATAATAATAAACAAAAAATCACAAAGAGGAAATAAGGAAATGTGAATCTTGAAATAACACAACGAAAATGAAACAAAAATAATCACGAGAATAAAGATAATGAGACGCAATAAAGGGAATAAGGTGCGGCAGGTGACCAGGTAACACCCTCAACAGGAAGTCGTGAAGAAAAATCAACCAAATACAATTACTACAGCAAGTCACGGAAGATACGAGTCAATAATAACAGACAGAGAGACACACACACACACACACACACACACACACACACACACACACACGTCTCCCCCAAAACACAAAAACTAAGAAATAATAAATAAAGAAATGCAATCCACACATCGTCTCTGTGATATAATGTGACACCACCCTCACTACTCATTCATTCGCTCCCTTGAGCATTGTGACTCCGCTTTGTCGTGTCGCCTCGTGTGGAAATCACCTTCGCCGTGGACAGATGTTTCACCCATTGACAAACAGACCCGCGTAGATCAAACCCAGCGATAATAATACCTTCACCAGAGTCAACAAAGATTGCGGTGGTCGTCTGGGTAGTACGTGAGGGGTCGTTGGCAGGACGAGCTGAGGGCAAGTCTTGATATGTTATTCGAGGAATTTCGACGTCGCTTGTGATGGCTGACTTTACATTACGGGAATGATGTTAAATTGTATACCCTCAAGTGATTATGGGCTGGTGTCGATTTAATCCTTAATAGCGAGTGGGTCTCTGTGTGTGTTTTAGTAACCACTGTGAGGGCGGTAGTCTGTTATTACTGACACAGAGGACAAACTGGTGATAGTGGTGGTAGTGGTTAGATAGTTGTTGGTTGGTGGTGGATGGAGGTGTTTGGGATGATGGTAGAGATTGTTATAGTAGTGGGGTTGTGGTAGAGGTTTTGATAAAGGTGATATAGATTGTGGTTATGTATAAGGTACTGGTGGTGATAGTGGTGGTGGTAGTCTAGGTGTTGGTGGTGGTGGTGGTAGTCTAGGTGTTGGTAGTGGTGATGCAGACGAGTGGTTGTATGGTTGTACTGGTGGGATGGGTTGTGGTAGGGGGCTATGGTACAGGTGTTATGGATTGTGGTTGTCAATAAGATAGTGGTGGTGGTAGTCTATTCCCTGTAGGTGTTAGTGGTGGTACATGCAGTGGTTGATGGTAATGTGGATTGTTATAGTCAGGAGTAGAGGCTATGTTGCAGGCAATACAGATTGTGGTTGTCATAGAGGTAGTGATAGTACAATACAGAGTGGTGGACGAAGGTGTCAAGGATGGTAGCTGGAATGGCTGTCGTGAAGGTTTTGGTTAGTTGTGGCAGAAGCTAATGAGGTGGTACGGATAGTGGTTGTCCTAAAGGCAATGACGTTGATGATATTGGTGATAGTGGTATTAACAGATGTAATAGTGAGAAAGGTGGTGGTGGTGTTGAAAGCATTAGTGGTGCGTGGTTGAGGGTGATATGCTGACAGTGGTGCGCAGATGGTGGTGACAGTACTTACCTAAATTTAAATTTTACCAACTTAGAATATAGTTTTTTTTTTTTAATATTTCCTAAATTTTCATTAGGATCGACTCATATTTACATTGTGAGGTCCTCAGTTATCTCCCTTAATGATTTATGTCTCTTTTTAGCAAACTCGGAAACATTCAAACATACAATACATTACATTACATACAGAGACAGACAGACAGACAGACAGGCAGACAGACAGACAGACAGACAGCACCGAAAGCAATACCCTGCCTTGTAGTTGCTGGTAGGATAATAATTAAAAAAATAAAAATACAAATAAAATGTCGAGATGGATGACGTGTAATGGACTCTGGGTAATACGTAGTTCAATTTTATAACCCAGACATATGAAAGACTGCTGACAGAGGTAATAACACCGGGTGACTCTTACAGGAGACGGGAACAGCTGTCAAGGTAACAGATCGGGTTGGTCACATACACCTCGTTACTACCATGTCACCAACGGTCACATACACCTCGTTACTACCATGTCACCAACGGTCACATACACCTCGTTACTACCATGTCACCAACGGTCACATACACCTCGTTACTACCATCTCACCAACGGTCACCTACACCTCGTTACTACCATGTCACCAACGGTCACATACACCTCGTTACTACCATCTCACCAACGGTCACATACACCTCGTTACTACCATCTCACCAACGGTCACCTACACCTCGTTACTACCATCTCACCAACGGTCACATACACCTCGTTACTGCCATCTCACCAACGGTCACATACACCTCGTTACATCACCAACGGTCACATACACCTCGTTACCATCTCATCACATACGTTACTACCATCTCAACGGTCACATACACCTCATTACCACCATCTCACCAGCGGTCACATACACCTCGTTACACCATCTCACCAACGGTCACATACACCTCGTTACTACCATCTCACCAACGGTCACATACACCTCGTTACTACCATCTCACCAACGGTCACATACACCTCGTTACTACCATCTCACCAACGGTCACATACACCTCGTTACTACCATCTCACCAACGGTCACATACACCTCGTTACTACCATCTCACCAACGGTCACATACACCTCGTTACTACCATCTCACCAACGGTCACATACACCTCGTTACTACCATCTCACCAACGGTAACATACACCTCGTTACTACCATCTCACCAACGGTCACATACACCTCGTTACTACCATCTCACCAACCAACGGTCACATACACCTCGTTACTGCCATCTCACCAACGGTCTCGTTACTACAACGGTTACACATCTCACCAACGGTCACATACACCTCGTTACTACCATCTCACCAACGGTCACATACACCTCGTTACTACCATCTCACCAACGGTCACATACACCTCGTTACTACCATCTCACCAACGGTCACATACACCTCGTTACTGTCATCTCACCAACGAGTGACAACTGTATGATTGATGAATTTCTTTTAAATGACCCTAAAATACTTCAACGTCTTGTTAAATAAATTATAGGTTATGTCTCCTGTAATATGTCCTTAGAATTTACTTCAGTTATACTACCAATGAATTTTTGGTTATAGGTATTATAGCAATTTTATTATTGATCAACTATCTCAATTATATAATAATTATATTATTTTTGAAAGTAATATTATATAAATTTGGTACATTTCTCTAATCTCCTTCATATCTAGTTCAATTTTGATATCCTTCGCCTCCTTATTATATAAATGTGACCCAAAGATATACTTCAAAAGAAAAAAAACAAAGAATCACATAGATACACCAAGTAATAAATTTTCCGAGACTTCCAATGAAATATATTCCCTCCTTAAACCATCTAACTCTATTCTCTGTTTTGTCCTTATCACCTGAGATAAAAAAAAAAAGAGCAATGTACACCTGTATGTTTGGATACCTGGGAGTCAAATAGTGTACAGTTTTAAAGGTGTGTTTTGTATTAGTCTGGTATATATTAACGTCAACAGAGGGAAGAGAAAATAGGTTTTATATCATGTTATTGTTAGCAAAGAAAATGTAAACCTTAGAATTAACGTCAGCAAGGAGAAGGTATATTCTTTATTAAATTACTGTCAGCAGGAAGAAGAAAAAAGCAGGTTTTAAAAGTGTCAGCAAGGGAAAGGTTTATGTACTGTATGTATGTATGTATGTATGTATGTATGTATGTATGTATGTATGTATGTATGTATGAATGTATGTATGTATGTATGTATGTATGTATGTATGTATGTATGTATGTATGTATGTATGTATGTATGTATGTATGTATGTATGTATGTATGTATGTATGTATGTATGTATGTATGTATGTCATATTAGCTTCGTGGATGAGAAGGACTGACTGAGATATTACCTGAGTGACTAATTGATAACCTAATTACCTGAGTGACTAATTGATAACCTAATTACCTGAGTGACTGAAAAATATATTATTTAACTGACTCAGATATTGATCTAGTGACTGAAAGATTAACTAGCATAACTGACCGACTAAAATGAATGACAGATTGACTGACTGACTGACTGACTCACCAAATGACAGAGGTGTTATTCTGCTCGGCCAGCCCTGAAGCAACTAATGGACGATTCTAGGTCAGACTTATTACTCTGGGGTAACCTTCCCTTGTTTATCTTATGTTAAAATTTGTAAACATGGAGGCGAAAGTGACGCAAGAAGCTGAGGAAGATGGAAGACTTGAGGAGGAGGAGAAGGAGAAGGAAGAGGAGGCGGAGGAGGAGGAAGAGAAGGAGGGGGAATGAAAAGACAGTGAGAAATAGGAATGATGATGATGATGACACACACACACACACACACACATCTACTTTCTCTTGCACTACACCTAAGCTCTCCCACACCTGTTATTGACCGTCTAATGAGAAGGGAAATACCTGAGTGTATTGTACTACCTGGCCGTAAGATCAGTTCTATAGCAGCATTATCTATTGTATAAGGAGCAAGAGGTTATCTAGTATACAGCCTTAATATATTAGGCTATATGATGTGAAGCATATGTCAGGTTAGGTTATATAATAGAATGTTGTAGTATATCGCGTTCATATTATATGATATGCAGTGTACTATAACGGTATATGATTATAGAATATAAAACGTCTAAATAGCCTTATATTATATAATACAAAGGATGCTATTCTACGGTAGAATTATAATTATAATAAAATACTTCCCATATTAACGGAAGAATATATAATATAGATTGCACTATAACACCGGAAGATTATAAGATATTAATCCTCTATATCAGCGTATGATTACACCTATGTATACTACACCATCGTAGGATTACATATTACAAACTGTACCACATAAATGGCAGTTATATAAGTGTACTACGGCACCGGAAGAGTATGTGATATAATATGTGCTATTTTATATTATATAGCAGAGTACTGGAGGCATTAGAGGGAAGGATGTGTGAGTTTCCCAATTGAATGTTATATTGTCACTTAACTCAGAGTAACATCCTGTAGTATGGCTGTTTATGTCACACACACACACACACACTCTCTCTCCCTCTATACCTACCTAATTTATCACTAACGCATCATACACATTATCTGTGTACACTCATTTACATATTGATTCAGGTAATATTTATGCATAACTGAAACTGAAACTTTTTTAACTTTAGATATAACAGGTAGATTGTTATTGTTTTGTTGTGTTCAGATACCTCACCTGCCAGAATTTGTAAACATTGATTATAATGTCTGGTTTTCTACTCTACTCTACGTGTGTGTGTGTGTGTACTCTAGATTGCGTGCACTCTGGACGTCTTGCATTCTCAGGACACCAGCAGTTCCCCCCCCCCCTAGCAATCGTGCACTCTCACACACCTGAATGTCCTAATGCCCTCTTTGTACTCATCGAAGCAGAACAGTGTCTCGTTCACCTGAGTACCACCGACGTACACTCACGTAAGAGTCCTATTTACCTCCATAACCACTTCCTCTGGTAGAATTTATTTTTGGGAATTTAGAATGAGAAAAAATACCGCTTCCGTAACGCTAAAAATTTGGCTTTCTTTAAGTATAACAGCTCCTTAAAATGCTGTAAATTCCTAAAATGTATTCCGTACTTTTGATCATACTTTTAAAGGAAATTATACCTTTAAGTACGATATCATTCTTGTATGTATAGTATATAAGGGTGAAATTGTTATCGTATTTAAGGTTCATATTACGAAAAAGGACGACCCTCCATTCACGGAAATATACAGATGAATTTCAAAATGAACACTGACTCCTGTTGTTTCGGACGGGTTATCAAAATCCTTCGTTCTTTGTGTCATATTATCTCACCAAGATATTTTTTAGAACGAGATTTTCATACACTAGGTTAGGTTAGGTTTAATAAATTCATTTGCAGTATTTTAACGCCTGTCGGGATAAACAACTGATAGACCAGCAACACTGTCAGGTTTAGCTCGTTATCACCAGTAAGGATATAAGGTTCGGGAAAGCTTTGTTACCGTCATTAGGGGTCACCAAACCACAAGATTCGCCGACAGTATCTATAAATGGTTTTTTTTTTTACAAGACAATACCGCAAAAGCTCTCGAATCGCATTGTGAAAGTTGAGGTGTGTGTGTGTGTGTGTGTGTGTGTGTGTGTGTGTGTGTGTGTGTGTGTGTACCATGGTTTGCATTTCGTTTATAAGAATATTTATATTATCATGGTACACTGTCTCTCCCTATTGTCCCTTAGAGATGAAATTTGTTAAGCCCCCCTTTGTACACACACACACACACACACACGCACACACGTCCAGCCATAGTGACTTGTTTCCCCTAATACCATTTATAGAAATCAAAGAAAGTTTGAGTATTTCCCAACTCCAGTGAAGGGAACCTGTGCATGTGAAGTAAGCACAAATAAACATGTATCCCACCGTATGTGTTGACGTGCTTAAAGCCAGCAACAATTAATAACAGTGACTGCATCTTTTTCTTACGTTATAGTCGCTTGTTAAGTCTAATCTTATTTTTTGAGCATCGAGAAGACTACAGTAGACTGATAAATTTAGTGGATCAGATGATACTGGTGGGTTGGCGAAGGAAGATGATCATTAGGTAGTTTTGATATAATCTTTATGCAGCTCAATGGCTTATCTACTTAACACTATCCAACATTAACGACAATCAGGTGTTTCTTGTTTGTTAACGATGGAATGAGGTGCTTCAAGTTGTTCTATTAAGATGTATCAAGTAAAACGACCTTCACGCACACTTTTTCAATAATAGTCTCTTATGTGTGAGTCGTCTCCTCGTCGCCTCTTGTACTACCTGTCATTGTCATCTGTCTACCTGGTGGTGTAACTCTGGTCAATGAAGGTCAACACTCATCCTTCAAGTCGCCTCTGAGATACTTTCAAAACTTCTCTCGTGAAGGTATCGTAAAGTTTAACACAGACTCACATCTTCAGGAAAACTCTCAATGAAGCCGAGTTTACAATAGCACTGAATATTCCTATGTATACAGTTTACCAGCTATACACACCCAGTGCTACTTTACATTACCCACACATAATGATTTACCGAGACTCCTATAAAGTCAACAGGAGCCAGATTTAAAAACACATATATCAGTACAAATATAAAAAGTCATAAACTTGTTGCATAATTTGGTTCAGAGACATAGAGCAAGACAGGCATGAGTTAGCAAAGACAGACTCATATGGAATATATAGTCATACATATACATATCTGCCCCAAAAGCACATGCAACATACACACAAGCATAACTATACATGGAAGCATACACTGAAAGCACAAGGATATATACTAAAACACATACACGAATATTAAAGGACACGCTCACACACACACAGCGTGAATAAATACACAAATATTCCTAAGACACAAGGTACTCACCTAAACAAACGCACCTCCCCCCACCCCAACACACACACACACACATACCTTCCCTATACACACATAACACACAAACAAAACATGCAGATCATCTCCCCTTACACACACACACACACACACACACACACTTTCTCACAACAAGCACATCCTCCTTCCTAACCCATACACAATACACACGTACACAACATGCACATCGCAGATCCTCGCCCTTACACACACACACACACACACACACACACACACATATGCGCCACCAGCCTGGTCGTCTTCTCTCAACTCAACCCAACAACGTCAGCTAGAGAAGGTACAGAAAAGGGCCTGCAGAATCATGCTCGGCGCAGAATACTCCGGCTACACCAACGCTCTCTCCACCCTGGAAATGCCATCCCTCAGTGACCTCCACCACCACGCACTAGCAGCATTTGGCAGTGGGCTACTGCACCATCCTCGTCATTGCCACCTCCTGCCACCGGCAGTCCCAAGCTCACCTCGCGCAGTCCGCCACTACAACAAAATTCAGCCCATAAGAGCCCGCACTGATAGATATAAGAACAGCACCATCCCATCTATTGTTAAAATAATAAGCAGCTCCTGATTCATGTACTGTACAGCCCTGTAAATGTATTGCATGTATATTATTATATCTAAATCACATGAAGCTGTATATTTTCAGCCACCGGCTGCAACTCTATTAATAAACCGTTTATTATTATTATTATTTTACACACACACACACACACACACACACACACTACGAAGCCCCCCACACACACCAATTCGCACCAACCAATTTAGACGGGCTATTTTTCCACCTTATGAATACAAACATCACGTCATGGGAGGGCGTTGACCAGAAGATAGCAGGGGGCAAAACCTGAAGGTATTGGCCACGTGGGGGTGACCACAGGGGGTGGGGGGGTATTGCCTGAACCCTCCCCGGCAGCAGCGTAATTGTCGTAAATATTGTAACTAGGAGCTATTATCCTTTGCCAGTAAGGATTGGATGTCAACAGAGAGTGATTTATTTCTCCGCCTGACAAGTCACATATCGTCAGGGGATATATAACGCACCTTTCGCCGCTGTGTATATATATATATATATATATATATATATATATATATATATATATATATATATATATATATATATACTATATATATATATATATATATATATAATAACCCTAAGAAAAGAAAAAAACACATAAAGTTCTAGCGCTTTCGTGTAATTCATCTGAGGGGTGTGATTACAGACTGAAATACAAACCAAGATTATGCATATATATATATATATATATATATATATATATATATATATATATATATATATATATATATATATATATATATATATATATATATATATATACATAAACAGTGTGTGTCAGTGATCACGGCAGCGTGCTGGTGGTGTTGATCAAACAGAAGACGTGGTAGAGGAACTGCTTGTGTTTTAGCACTAGTTGACTGCTAGCTAACGACCTCGTTTTTGTACTTTTCGTGAACTGTTATTCATACAAAAAGCAGACTGGTGGGTGCAGTGGCCCGGGGCGTCATACTTGTCAAAATAAATGGTAGTGTTTATAATGGTGATGAATAGCTGCTGTGAACTTAACATTTCTTACTTCTCAAAGAAAAATGAATAGTTCATGTTTATTTTTACTGAATACAAGCTTCATGAATTCTGTAACTCTACAGGAAGTTATTACAGGTGAGTGTAATAGGGTTATGATCACTCCAGTGCTTTATACTACACTTAATGTATACAAGTGGACCAGTAAACCACTCTGTGTTTAATGACTGTTTATTGTATGACCACACACACACACACACACACACACACACACACACACACACACACACACACAGACCAAATAGTTTCCGAAATTCATGATATCAATTGAAATTTCTAGTTGCCAATAATGATGTATACACCGATTTGACAATAAAAGTATTTATCAGATGAAAAAGAAACAAGAAATCATTACAGCTATTAATTTCTGACTCTTTAGATACTTTACACGTGGATTTAAAGATCAGCGCCTACTACTAGCAGACAAGACCACTCTAACACCTACTACTAGCAGACAAGACCACTCTAACACCTACTACTAGCACACAAGACCACTCTAACACCTACTACTAGCAGACAAGACCACTCTAACACCTACTACTTAACGAACAAAGTACTCTAACACCTACACTAACCCGAACAAGACCACTCTAACGCCTACTACTAGCAGACAAGACCACTCTAACATACTACTACCTTGAACAAAGACCACTCTAACACCTACTACTAGCAGACAAGACCCACTCTAACACCTACTGCCTTGAACAAGACCACTCCCTAACACCTACTACTAGCAAAGACAAAGACCTCTGCACCCCTACTGCTAGCAGACACCACTAACTACTAGCAGACAAGACCACTCTAAACACCTACCCACACCTACTAGCACACAAGACAAGCACCACTCTAACACCTACTACTAGAAGACAAGACCACTCTAACACCTACTACTAGCACACAAGACCACTCTAACACCTACTACAAGCAGACAAGACCACTCTAACACCTACTACTAGCAGACAAGACCACTCTAACGCCTACTACTAGCAGACAAGACCACTCTAACACCTACTACTAGCAGACAAGACCACTCTAACACCTACTACTAGCAGACAAGACCACTCTAACACCTACTACTAGCAGACAAGACCACTCTAACACCTACTACTAGCAGACAAGACCACTCTAACACCTACTACTAGCAGACAAGACCACTCTAACACCTACTACTAGCACACAAGACCACTCTAACACCTACTACTAGCACACAAGACCACTCTAACACCTACTACTCTAACACCTACTACTAGCACACAGACAAACACCTACTGAGCAGACAAGACCACCAACACCTACTACTACCACTAGCAGACAAGACCACTCTAACACCTACTACTAGCAGACAAGACCACTCTAACACCTACTACTAGCAGACAAGACCACTCTAACACCTACTACTAGCAGACAAGACCACTCTAACACCTACTACTAGCAGACAAGACCACTCTAACACCTACTACTAGCAGACAAGACCACTCTAACACCTACTACTAGCAGACAAGACCACTCTAACACCTACTACTAGCAGACAAGACCACTCTAACACCTACTACTAGCACACAAGACCACTCTAACACCTACTACTAGCACACAAGACCACTCTAACACCTACTACTAGCACACAAGACCACTCTAACACCTACTACTAGCACACAAGACCACTCAAGACTACCTAACACCTACTACTAGCAGACAAGACCACTCTAACACCTACTACTAGCAGACAAGCTTAACACCTACTACTAGCACACAAGACCACTCTAACACCTACTACTAGCACACAAGACCACTTAACACCTACTACTAGCACCACACTAGCAGCAGCAGACAAGACCACTCTAACACCTACTACTAGCACACAAGACCACTCTAACACCTACTACTAGCAGACAAGACCACTCTAACACCTACTACTAGCACACAAGACCACTCTAACACCTACTACTAGCAGACAAGACCACTCTAACACCTACTACTAGCAGACAAGACCACTCTAACACCTACTACTAGCACACAAGACCACTCTAACACCTACTACTAGCACACAAGACTAACACCTACTACTAGCACACAAGACCACTCTAACATTTAATACTAGCACACCAGACCAGACTAATACCTCCTACTAACAGATCAGACTACCGGAGCTTCCAAAGTCCTGCTGATGTTGGTTGTTGGTGAAAGTAACCGCATCATTCAATCAGGTTATGGCTGTGGTAATAACATTAATATCACCGACCAAGACTCACAACTGTGTGGGAAATGTTGCCAGTTGGCTCACCTATATATTTGTTTCTAAATAGCTGGTCGCAAAGAATTGTCATGTAATTTTGTATAATTAGTAAATTGTATGTACTGAATGTGTATAGAATGATGTATAGACTTTAACATAGGGAATATAAGTAATATATGCCTTAATAACTCTCTCTTCAAACATCTATTCACCGTTTTATATATATATATATATATATATATATATATATATATATATATATATATATATATATATATATATATATATATATATATGCAAGTAAATCACTGTGGGTGCGCGTGATCCAGGTATATGCTGATAACCACAAGGAAAGAAGAAAATACGAAGTTCCCAAGCTCTTTCGTGTAATTCACATCTTCAGGGGTGAGTACAGACTAAGGAGAAGTACAAAACAAGGTGTATATATACAGAGGAGGGTGAGATCAAGTCCACAATGGTCAGGTATTAGGTAATGACCCTACTAATCTTCATTAGTAGGGTCATTTTATATATATATATATATATATATATATATATATATATATATATATATATATATATATATATATATATATATATATACAATCATTATTCTTGTATAATACTTTAAGTTAATTCTGTGTAAATATTTAGAAACACACTTCACCTGCCTTGTCAGGAGAGGCTCATGACACAAACATATTAGGTCCTTCCGGTGGGGAATTCCCCTTTGTAGTTGAGTTTTCCTAAGTTTACTTAACAAACAGCAATGGTCATATATTACACGAAAATTTTACTTGTTAAGTCGTATTCCACATTATAACTGTGACACTGACCAGGATACAGATTTGTCTTGCCTTCCAGGTACTGTACTCACTGCACCTGTGTGACGAACGGTCATACTTATTGGTCGTGTTAACCTGAGTATTACTCCTTAACAAGGGTGTGAAGGTGTATCTGTAAGACATTTGTGTTATTTGATTCTTCCTATGAACAATACCTACAGTATACTTATTAAGTTTGTACGGTACTTGTTAATTTTATTTAATATTTTAGTGTGTGAAGGAATCACATTACAAGCAAGTTACAGAATAATTTACAATATAGATAGATTAGAAAGACAGGCAGACAGATAAGTGTATGTGTGTTACTGACGTTTGCGTCATATTCAAGGTGATTTAAGTTTTAATTAATTATCTATTAGAGTGGCTGGTAAGTTAGTGATGGACCCACGTGAATGAGTGTATCAGTGAGAACCAATAACGCATTCTCACAGGACGTCAATTGCATAACATTCTAAAAGCATTAATAGGAGACTTGTGTTCCCACAAGCTATACGTTATCATTATAAACATCGCTAATGGCGATGTGACATAAATATTGGTCTGGTTTACCGCAAAAAACAGTATTGTTGCACCGGCTGGTAAGACACCGCCCCACTGTTACAGCGCTGTGACCACCTCACATGTTACTGCTGCTTGTTATCTCCTGATCACCGGGGGGTGGGGGGTATATATATATATTGAGGCTTATCTTTAAACATTTGTTCCCCTCAGGTCAGTAGGAACCTCCTGATCCCCCTGGGTCTGAGCACCTCCGGGTGTAGGCAGTTATCCAACACTTACCTCAGGGTTAGTGTCTACACCTATATCTACCTGGTCAGTTAGCTGTCTGTCCCCCTTAAGTTAAAAAAGAGTTATTTACAATTGTCTGCAAGACGAGATGTTGTTGTGAACGAGGAAGGAGTTACTGAGTAATCGTGTGTGTGTGTTCAGGGGGTGTCAGGTGAGGTGGTCTGGAAGGTTGAGTGTTAGTCTATTATAAACAACACGAAGAAACTGATAAGAATTTGTTCATGACAGTAGGACCCGAAAGGGACAGTGTGAGCGGCGCTGCACATGACAAACTTTACTTCCACCAAGTGAAAATTTAGGTACAGTCTCGTTCAAGATTCTTCGAAACCTGCTGGAGACAGCTGGCAACTCAAGGTCGTTTGTGTACTATAGTACGTAGTAAAATATAATACGAAACAACAAAGCCCAACCATTAATTAAGCAACGGGAAACTAAGTAACCAATCACCGATCACTTTTGCATATATTCATAGTTTTTACTACGTACTATAGTAAACAAATGGCCTTGAGTTGCCAGCTGTCTCCAGCAGTGTTCGAAGAATCTTGAACGAGAATACCTATTTGCAGGACGGACTGGAGATGCCCCGTGAGCAAACCAACGACCCTTAGGGCAGAACACGAGCACTGTCTCCACTCGGCCGCAGCAGCCCATGAAGAAGGTAATAAGCAGAAAAACGACGTGGGAGAAACGTCCAATCTTACGATAAAATTAAGACTTAAAGATACAAACACTAACAGATAAAACCAATCAAAGAGACTCACCGAGTAAGACGTTTATCATCTTTTTGCCCCAAATACTTTGATGGTCGCTAGAGGGGCGTCAGTCTCGGCGTCTACAAGGTTGTGGTGACCCTTGGCTGTCTCTAGTGATGACCTTCAGAAGTGCCAGCAACACAGCCAGGTATTTCCTCAATACGTGTCCGCTATTTATTACTTCTATAACTTGAAATATATTCTTTATTAAAAAATATAATAAAAAAATTAATAAATAATAATAATAAACTGACCTAATAACATCATAACTTTTCCAGAAGATTTTAACTCTGATCAACAAAAACAAACTTTAACCCCAAGTGGAAAATATTTATCATCTTTGTTATTAAAAAAGACTCGGGTTAGATATACTGTATACTCATGTAAAACTCACAAAGGAAATGAAAATCGGACTTTTGAGCTTTCAAGTACAATATTATATGCGTGTCCGTGGGAACAAAGAATCCACCGGAGGAAGATATTGTGATTATGTGGTTGTGATGGTAATAATATTGCCTCTGATGAATTAGTGATTATTACATGGAGATTATTTTTACGAATTATTGATATATACAGAACGTTTAAATGAATAATTAACTGTAATATTGAAGAAAAAAGTTTAACATAAATAAATGGAGAAATTTTTAAAGAAATATGAATCATTCGCTACAGAAAACTGAAGAATATTTATTAACTATTTCTTAGTGAGGAAAATTGTGTTTGTTTTTTTAACTTGCA